>NC_135233.1:599066092-599318592 GCF_051348905.1 Ranitomeya variabilis
GAAATTCACCGGTAGCTGCTGCATTTTCCACCCTAGGCTTATACTCGAGTCCATAAGTTTTCCCAGTTTTTTGTGGCAAAATTAGGGGGGTCGGCTTATACTCGGGTCGGCTTATACTCGAGTATATACGGTACTTACACCTTCTGGTCCGGTCACCAAACTAAATAATAGCAAACAATATAAACAATAGCACACAAAAACAAATAAACAATAGCAAACAAAGGCTATATACACATACATATTATATATATATATATATATATATATATATATATATATATATATATATATATATATATTTTAATTATTATTATTTATTTTTATTTTTTTTTTATAAATGAAATAACCACAAACTATGCAAATATATGCAATACTAAGCTAACCACTACCCCACACTCGAGCGCACCATTCCCAACCTCCATACTGACCTGAGAGCTGGTCCTGTGTCTCATGCCTCAGTTCATGTCCAACGTCCATAGGCCAGATCAGGCAGTGCCAGTTTTTCCCCCAAACAACCCAGTGTCCCATAGTCCCACCACCCAACCTAACACCTACACCCAAATCTATATCCCCATATACAATATATACAATATATACAGCAGCACAAACCACAATAATCACAAATCACGAAGCCCAAGTTCGGCACCTGCAGCCCTACATCACTGTATAATGATCAAACAAAACAAAAATCTACAGTGTCAGCAGTAGCCCACCACCAGGAAAGGAGACGACCAGACTAGGGCACACTAAAAGAAAAGCCCCTCCAGAGGAGTGCGGCCCTCCGTGTGCCCAGTCTCCCATACTCCAGAGAGCGCACCTTCACCAAGTCACCGAGTATGGTCCTAAACACATCGTCCACTGGGAGGATATTTCGTTGCGTTGATACTAAGCACCGCGCGTTCCACGTGTGATACCTAACCACTGCGCTAACTAGAAATAAGGTGCAGCGGTCCCGACCACCAAGGTCTCCGAATGCTCCATAGGCCCATTCCGCATAGGAGAGACCGGCCAGCCGAGACCAGCCAATGAAGGCGCCCACCCTGTTGTACACCTCTGTGCTGAAGGGACAATGATGCAGGAAGTAGTCCATGCTTTCCAGCAAGGTACCACAATGCTCCCAAGGACAACTCCTGTCCTCAGAGCTCCTACACTTCAGATTGTCCCTCACACACAGTTTCCCATGGAAGCAGCGCCAAGCCAAGTCCCAAAACTTTGAGGGGATCCTGATAGAATTCAAAAGATGCAAACCCACCCCAAGATCCCGACATGGGCAGTCCCTGAGCGCCAGAGGCCTCTGGAAATAGGTCAACAGAACCCTATTGTCTAGGAGTTTCCTTGGCAGAGTCCTGATCTCCCACATTCCCAGACCCCACCGACGAATTACCTTAAGAACCAAGGCAGCGTAAGCCGGAAGATGTCCATGCCGTGTGAGAAGATCCTTCACTTGCCCTGCTGTCTCCCATTCCTGGAAGAAAGGCTGAAACCATCCCCTACAGGAGAACACCCAATACCCTCTTTTTCCAGAGGTTTGCAATATTGATCTTAATGAAGGTATCCACAAGGAATACCACAGGGTTGACCATACCCAACCCTCCTAGTCTCCTCGTACGGTAAGTAACCTCCCTCTTAACTAGGTTTAGTCTATTTCCCCATAACAGTTGGAAGAACAAACTGTAGACCCGTGTCCAGAGAGACTCCGGCAAGATGCACACACTGCCCAGATAAATCAGTAAAGGGAGCAGGTAAGTTTTGATCAGGTTTACCCTTTCCCTTAGGGTCAAAGACCAACCCTTCCATTGGTTCACCTTCTGAGTGGCGATCTCTAGCCTGCTGTCCCAATTTTGTTTGGGGTAATCCCCCTGGCCAAATTCGATGCCAAGGACTTTTGCAGAGACTTTGGGTCCTGGAAGGGTGTCTGGGAGATCAAAACCAGGATCTCCTCCTCCCAGCCAGAGACTCTCCCACTTATCCCGGTTGATCTTGGACCCGGATGCCTCCGACATCAGCCACCCTGCCTCCTCATGAGAGGAAACAAACACAGTGACATCATCGGCATACGCCACCACCCTCAGAGTGGCTTCCGGTGCTGCCTGGTCCATCCCGATCCCGGCCAACGGTCCACGCTCCACCCTCCTAAGAAGAGGGTCAATCGCAAACACGTACAGCAGCGGGCTCAAGGGACAACCCTGGCGAACACCGGACCCAACCTCAAAAGAGCTGCCAATCCAACCATTCACAAGCGGGAAACTCTCTGCCCCACTGTACAAGGTCTTAAGCCAATCAACAAACCCCCCTGGCAGGCCATATCTCAGAAGGACGGACCAGAGGTACTCGTGATTAACCCGATCAAACGCTTTTGCCTGGTCCAGTGACAGCATGTACCCCTTCCAGTGACCAGCCCTACCCTGCTCCACTGCCTCTCGGACTTAGAGCACAGCACTAAATGTGCTGTGGCCTTTAACAGAGCAATGATGGGCCTCCGAAAGGAGTCGGGGTGCAAATTTCACCGGCCGATTAAACAGCACCTTTGCCAGAACCTTCCTGTCTGCATTGAGAAGCGCTATGGGACGCCAATTTTCAATGCAAGATGGGTCCTTATCCTTTGACAAGATGATCAGAGCAGACCTCCTCATTGACTTTGGCAGAGTGACCGAGGAAAGACACTCATTGAATACCTCAGTCAAGAGGGGAACCAAAACGTCCTTAAAGGTCTTATAGAATTCAGATGTTAAGCCATCTGGACCAGGCGATTTTTTTTGGGCAAGCCCTTCAATCACCAACTGAACTTCCTCTTCCCTGATTATTTCTGTCAAAACGTCAAGAGAGGGGTGTACCCCTGGTTCGGGGAAGGCTTCAGCCAGGAAAGCCGACATCTCATCCCAATCAAGATCCCTCTTCCCCAAGAGGTGCGAGTAGAAGGATCTGTCAACATCCAGGATCCCTGATCTGGATCGTCTCAGGGACCCGGTAGTGTCGACCAGTCCTATAACTACTTTACTATTCACTGACACCTTGCAGTTTCTGTAAGGGTTGGGCGAGCGGTACTTCCCGTAATCCCTCTCAAAAACCAAAGATGCGTGTCTATCGTACTGACACCTCATAAGCAAAGATTTCAATCTGGAGATCTCCTCGCGGCTACCTCCAGTTGAGACAGGATGCTCGAGTTTCCTCCTCAGACCCTGATACAGGCGGTACCTGCTCAGACTCCTGAGGCTCGAGTGCTGGAGGAAGAATCTCGCCACCATTTCCTTGAACATCTCCCACCACTCTGACTTACTACTACAAAGATCCAGTAAGGGTACCTGGCTCTGAAGAAAATCCTCAAAGGACTGTCTTATCTCCGCTTCTTCCAAGAGAGACAAATTGAGCCTCCAAAAGCCTCTTCCCATCTGGAGGGTCTCTGTAACATTCAGAGAAAACAAAATTAAACAGTGGTCGGAGAACTCCACCTCAACAACAGATACTGCTGAAGAGACAGCTTCCTCCTTTAAATAAAACCTATCTATTCTGGACCTACAGTTACCTCTATGATAGGTGAACCCCTCGTGGCCTGGGGTGTGCCGAATGTGGACATCTACCAGACGAGCCTCACTAGCTATACTATTAAGGGCGACGCTATCATAAGTCAACTTGTCTCTGGAACCTCCTCTATCTCTGGGCCTCGTGACAGCATTGAAGTCCCCTCCAAAAACAACCTGCCGACTTGTAAAAAGGTAGGGCTTGATCCTCATAAAGAGACACTTTCGGTCCCACTTAGATTGGGGACCATAGATGTTAATGAGCCGGAGCTCTTGTCCCTTCATGAGGACATCTAAGATCAGGCATCTCCCCATTTCTAACTCAATAACCCGTCGGCATTCCACCGGTGCGGTAAAAAGGACCGCCATTCCGCTATACGGCTCGGCCGCAAGAGACCAATAGGAGGGCCCGAGTCTCCACTCCCTTTTAGCTTTAAACACGTCTACCATGTTTGGCAGCCTGGTCTCTTGCAAAAAGAAAATGTCAGCTTCAACCCGGCTGAGAAAATCAAAGGCCGCAAATCTAGCTGTATTTGACTTTATGCTGGCGACATTAATGGACGCCAGCGTCAACGGAGTGGGTACCGACATCATTGGTGATTGAGTTAGATGGCTTTCTTCTTCCCACTCCCCTTATCCTCTGCCTCAGAGGAGGAATCCTTCCCCCCTCTTTAATGACATAGAGGTGTCCATTTCCACATGTTTTTTCTTTTTATCCTCCTCGTCTCCAGACTCTGGGCCAGTTCCTCCCTCCAAGGACCTTACATTCCCAGAAGAAGGAGACTCGGCGCCCCCAGTAAGCCCCGCCGAAGCCGGAACTTCGCCCTCAGCTTCCTCCTCAGAGGAAGAGATGTTCTCAAGGGCTTGGAACCGGTTAGAAAGACCAACCAGAGGGGAGTCAGTTTTTCCTTCCTTAGGTACCTTGGTCAGAGTGGGAGAAGATGTTTTATCTCCCTTCTTTCTCTTCTTTTTGGTGCCAAGCTTACGCTTTTCCTGTTTCCTCCCTGTGGATCCTCCTGACCTGGGCCTCAGCAGCAAGACTTGCATCCAGGACAGGGGCCGCCGCAGTAGCCCGAGGCTCACCCAGCTCCCTATCCTGTCTGCGCTTGTCTAGACGCCTCAGCTGGGCAGGCGTCTTTTTATTGCTTTTCCTCCTTGGCCCCTCAGCTCCCTCACCCCTGCCAGTCCCTTCCCCAGCAGAATCAGCCTCGCGGCTTTCTCCCACCGGGGTCACGACTGCATTAGCGAAGGAGCGAGGACAACGGCTGAATGGGTGACCTAATTCACCACACAGGTGGCACCTAATCTCCACACAAGATGCAGCAAGATGGCCGATATCCCCACACAAAGCACATTTCTGCACAGTGCAGTTTGCACTAAAGGGCGTGGGGTCGCCACACCTGTGACAGAGCTTTGGTTGCCCCTGGTAGAAGACCAGGATACGATCCCTACCTAGGAAGGCAGATGATGGTATGTGGGCAACCGTACCACCTGAACGCTTAAGTTTTACCATAAACATCCAGGCCCCTGACCAGATACCAAACTCGTCACGGTTTTTCTTTGGCATTTCTACCACTTCTCCATACCGGCCAAGCCACGTCATGATGTCATAACAAGAAAGCGACTCATTACAAGTCATCACGGTCACTTTCTTGACTTGGTTTTGGCGAGACACCACCTGAACGGCAAAGTCTCGCCAGCCAGGCTCATTTTTTGCCAACTCATAGTTCGACCAGAAGAGCTCAAGCCCCTCCGGCCGAACAAAGCTGACATTAAACTCAGGTGTGGAATAGGGATGTATCAAGGCATAGATGTCAATCGCCCTGAAGCCCATCTTCAGCAGGAGCTCCACAACCTCAGACCTTGGAGGACACGCATCACTGCCCCTCCACCGAAGACGGACCACATTCCTAAGCACACTACCCGGCCCAGCTGTTGGGAGGGACCACACTGTATCCCCCCTCTTTGCTCTCGGAAGGCCCCGAGGCCATGCCTCTCTATCCAGAAGGATAGATCAACCTCTCGACCCTCTACTATTAGTGATCTCTCCCTTCTTTAGAGCCTCCAAGAGACGCCGTTGCAACATGCCGTCCCCAGAGCCCGGAGATGAGGAGGATGCCCTATTTCCCCCGGAGGTGACAGCGGCAAAACTCCTGACAGGTGCTGCCACCACCGGGGGGGCAACCGAACCAGTGACCACATCCACACCAACAGCATCACTATTACCCACCTTCATAACCCCCTCACCCTCTACCAAACCAGCAACCACACCACTAGACAAAGAGTTTTCCTCATCCATACCCACCACCACATTCACCCCTGCTGGACCAGTGACAACAGGGGGTGACATTTTGACCTCCGCATTATCAGGCACAAGGGGCTGAGTCCCCTCCACAGAACTGGAGGCGACCTCACCCCTGGTCTTACGTGTGCCCTCTGCATCATCAGATGATATTTTCCGCTGCTTTACTGTTGATACCAGGCGCCACTGATCTTTTGCCGCTGTGGGGTGCCGCTGATCCTTTATATCAGCATCTTGTTGACCAGCGGCGCCAACAAAGAACAGGACTTTGGTGGGAGGACCGGAACTCCCAGCCCCAGCAACCCCCTCACACTGCCGCCGCTTCTCAACTAAGTGATCAGCGGCAACAGCATTCAGGGGCACCGAGGCTATCGGAGCTGCCCCTGACACTGGGCCGCTCCCCCCTCCCACTGAGGAGCGCACCACAGTATCGTGGCCTGACGTTTTGCCGCCGCCGGGCCGCCCTCACTGTCCAGCCTCTCGGCTGATGCACCTGCTGCTACGTCCCCGCTACTACAAGCAGAGACGGAGCTCTGCGCCTCACTACCGTGCTTTGTAATCTCCCTGCGCCTTTGCACCGGATCCACAGCAGAACCCGGGCTGGGTGGGCAACGGGGCTTATACAGCGAGCTTGATCTCTGCCATTAGTGCCCCTCCCTGGCCGATGTCCCTGTCCTCCCCAGAGCCAGCAGAACTGCGACGAGATGTCATTGTCGCCTGTCCAGCAGGGAGCTCGCTGCACCTGGCCTATGAGTGACAAAGCAGGCTGCCATGTGGGGCTTTCTGCTGGTCATCCTTCTTCTCATCATCATCATCATCATCCACCTGGCTCCCAGGCTGCAGCCTCATCTGCCTTTGCTCTCTGTTATCAGCCATTTATCTGAATCGGTCTTCATTTTGCAATTTTTCTTTAAATGGTCCACTTTTTTCTTGAATAAATGCTTTTCTTACCTCCAGCTCATTAATGTCAAGCTTAAGCCTCTTTACCTCCGCCTGGAATTGAGTCTTCCTGGGTCTGGAGGCGCCTGCAGCACAGCTCCTCCTGGAGCCTCCTCAGGGTCTTACTAGCCTCTTTATGCTCTCGGAGGAGGCTCATGACACGGGAGGCATAGGTGGACACAGACTCCCGGGGTCTCTGCAGCGCCCAACCCTCCTCAGTGAGGTCGGCCTCACCTCCGTGAGCGCTCAGCTTTCCTCCGGAAGGGCCGCCATCCTGCACGCTAGCAGGCTACTCCTCCATGTTAGAAGCCTTGCGGCTTCTCTTGGTCTCTGCAGACCTGGGGGGAGTAGGAGCCACATTGCTGTGACTCCTGGTGGAGCGTCTCACCCCCGATTCCTCTGATGTGCAGGCTGGTTGCTGGTTCCATCTGCCCCCCGCCAGCCTGGTCTGGGAAACAGAAGCCTGAGACTTGGCTCCTTCACTCATCCCAGGAAACCCACTCCCTCCCTGGGTAAGAGAGAGAGCAGGTCCCCGGGTGGAGAGGTGGTGGTTCTCAGGAGCTCAGGGGCACACAGCAGGTTCAGTGGCGACCACACCCACAACCAACAAAATGATCAGCAGCTGAGCAGAGCTGCACCCACTATCCTGCTGGTGCAGTCACTGTGTACATACATTACATTACTGATCCTGAGTTACATCTTGTATTATACCCCAGAGCTGCACTCACTATTCTGCTGGTGCAGTCACTGTGTACATACATTACATTACTGATCCTGAGTTACATCCTGTATTATACCCCAGAGCTGCACTCACTATTCTGCTGTCTGCTGGCGCAGTCACTGTGTACATACATTATATTACTGATCCTGAGTTACATCCTGCATTATACCCCAGAGCTGCACTCACTATTCTTCTGGTGCAGTCACTGTGTACATACATTACTGATCCTGAGTTACATCCTGTATTATACCCCAGAGCTGCACTCACTATTCTGCTGGTGCAGTCACTGTGTACATACATTACATTACTGATCCTGAGTTACATCCTGTATTATTCCCCAGAGCTGCACTCACTATTCAGCTGGTGCAGTCACTGTGTACATACATTACATTACTGATCCTGAGTTACATCCTGTATTATACCCCAGAGCTGCACTCACTATTCTGCTGGCGCAGTCACTGTGTACATACATTATATTACTGATCCTGAGTTACATCCTGTATTATACCCCAGAGCTGCACTCACTATTCTTCTGGTGCAGTCACTGTGTACATACATTACTGATCCTGAGTTACATCCTGTAGATCTTTTATTATAAAAATGACAAACGTAACAATAATAATAGCGGAAAACATAACAAAAAATATTAGCCAGAAAATAATCAGTATACTGAACACTGGTCCAGCCGCTCATTCTCTCCTCTCACACATATTATACAGTATATACAGAACAATACTACTTTGACCTTCTGGTCCGGTCACCAAATAAAATAAACAATGGCAAACAAAATATATACATGAACATTTATTTTTTTTCTAGTTTTAAATAAAATAACCACAAATATATACAATATTAAGCTATCCTCCATTCCCAACCCCCCGCACTGACCTGAACGCTGGTCCTGCATCTCATGCCTCAGTCCATGTCCAATGTCCATAGGCCAGATCAGGCAGTGCCAGTTTTCCCCCAAAAAACCCAGTGTCCCATAGTCCCACAAGATAAACCCACCTCCCCCCCTTTCCCACCACCCAACCTAACACCTACACCCAAATCTATATCCCCATATACAATATATACAATATATACAGCAGCACACACCACAATAATCACAACTCACGAAGCCCAAGTTCGGCGCCTGCAGCCCTACATCACTGTATAATGATCAAACAAAACAAAAATCTACAGTGTCAGCAGCAGCCCACCACCAGGAAAGGAGATGACCAGACTAGGACACACTAAAAGAAAAGCCCCTCCAGAGGAGAGCGGCCCTCCGTGTGCCCAGTCTCCCATACTCCAGAGAGCGCACCTTCACCAGGTCACCGAGTATTGTCCAAAACACATCGTCCACGGGGAGGATTTTTCGTTGCGTCGATACTAAGCACCGTGCGTTCCACATGTGATACCTAACCACTACGCTAACTAGAAATAAGGTGCAGCGGTCCCGAGCACCAAGGTCTCCGAATGCTCCATAGGCCCATTCCGCATAGGAGAGACCGGCCAGCCGAGACCAACCAATGAAGGCGCCCACCCTGTTGTACACCTCTGTGTTGAAGGGACAATGAAGCAGGAAGTGGTCCATGCTTTCCAGCAAGGTACCACAATGCTCCCAAGGACAATTCCTGTCCTCAGAGCTCCTACACTTCAGATTGTCCCTCACACACAGTTTCCCATGGAAGCAGCGCCAAGCCAAGTCCCAAAACTTTGAGGGGATCCTGATAGAATTCAAAAGATGCAAACCCACCCCAAGATCCCGACTTGGGCAGTCCCTGAGCGCCAGAGGCCTCTGGAAATGGGTCAACAGAACCCTATTGTCAAGGAGTTTCCTTGGCAGAGTCCTGATCTCCCACATTCCCAGACCCCACCGACGAATTACCTTCAGAACCAAGGTAGCGTAAGCCGGAAGATGTCCATGCGGTGTGCGAAGATCCTTCACTTGCCCTCCTGTCTCCCATTCCTGGAAGAAAGGCTGAAACCATCCCCTACAGGAGAATACCCACGGAGGAGCCCTCTCTTTCCAGAGGTTTGCAATATTGATCTTAATGAAGGTATCCACAAGGAATACCACAGGGTTGACCATACCCAACCCTCCTAGTCTCCTTGTACGGTAAGTAACCTCCCTCTTGACCAGGTTCAGTCTATTCCCCCATAACAGTTGGAAGAACAAACTGTAGACCCGAGTCCAGAGAGATTCCGGCAAGATGCACACACTGCCCAGATAAATCAGTAAAGGGAGCAGGTAAGTTTTGATCAGGTTTACCCTTTCCCTTAGGGTCAAAGACCACCCCTTCCATTGGTTCACTTTCTGAGTGGCGATCTCTAGCCTGCTGTCCCAATTTTGTTTGGGGTAATCCCCCTGGCCAAATTCGATGCCAAGGATTTTTGCAGAGATTTTGGGTCCTGGAAGGGTGTCCGGCAGATCAAAACCAGGATCTCCTCCTCCCAGCCAGAGACTCTCACACTTATCCCGGTTGATCTTGGACCCGGATGTGTCGTGGTTCCCAATGGCAAGGGAACGTCAGAGAACATAAATAACAGAACAGCTCTTGGGTGATGGAATCTCGAGCTGACCGTGAGCTAAACCTACCACACAACTAACAGTGGCCGGGTGGCGTACCTACGTTTTATCCCTAGACGCCTAGCGCCAGCCGGAGGACTAACTAACCCTAATAGAGGAAAAGACAGACCTGGCTTACCTCTAGGGAAATTCCCCCAAAAAGGAGACAGAAGCCCCCCACATATATTGACGGTGAGTTCAGAGGAAAAGACATACGCAGTATGAAGGTAGGTTCAGCAAAGCGAGGTCCGCTTACTAGATAGCAAGAAGATACAATAGGGAACTTCACGGTCAGCTGAAAACCCTATTAAAGTACCATCCCGAAATTACTTTAAGACTCATGTGTCAACTCATGACACCGGAGTGGCAATTTCGGCCCTCAAGAGCTTCCAGCTACAGAAAAATAACATAACTGTGAACTGGAACAAAAATGCAAAACAAACTTAGGACTAAGAGTCCAACTTAGCTGATAGTAGTCTAGAAGCAGGAACATGCAACAGAAAGGCTCTGGTTACATTGATGGCCGGCACTAGAATAACTGAGCAGCAAGGCTAAATAGGATACACCCATATCCTGATGGAAACAGGTGAACAGAGAAAGTGAAGCACACAAGTTCAGTACCACCAGTGACCACCGGGGGAGCCCAAAAACCAAACTCACAACAGTACCCCCCCCTCAAGGAGGGGGCACCGAACCCTCACAAGAACCACCAGGGCGATCAGGACGAGCCCTATGAAAGGCACGGACCAACTCAGAGCCATGAACATCAGAGGCTGTCACCCAAGAATTATCCTCTTGACCGTAGCCCTTCCACTTGACCAGATACTGAAGTTTCCGTCTGGAAACACGGGAGTCCAAGATCTTCTCCACAACGTACTCCAATTCACCCTCAACCAACACCGGAGCGGGAGGCTCAACGGAAGGCACAACCGGTACCTCATACCTGCGCAATAATGACCGATGGAAGACATTATGGATAGAAAAAGATGCTGGGAGGTCCAATCGAAAGGACACAGGGTTAAGAATCTCCAAAATCTTATACGGGCCGATGAACCGAGGCTTAAACTTAGGAGAAGAAACCCTCATAGGGACAAAACGAGAAGACAACCACACCAAGTCCCCAACACGAAGACGAGGACCAACACGACGACGGCGGTTAGCAAAATGCCGAGTCTTCTCCTGGGACAACTCCAAATTGTCCACCACCTGTCCCCAAATCCGATGCAACCTATCCACCACAGTATCCACTCCAGGACAATCCGAAGACTCCACCTGACCGGAAGAAAAACGAGGATGAAACCCCGAATTGCAAAAGAAAGGAGAAACCAAAGTGGCAGAACTAGCCCGATTATTGAGGGCAAACTCCGCCAACGGCAAAAAGGCAACCCAGTCATCCTGATCCGCAGACACAAAACACCTCAAATAAGTCTCCAAGGTCTGATTAGTTCGCTCAGTCTGGCCATTAGTCTGAGGATGGAACGCAGACGAAAAAGACAAATCAATGCCCATCCTAGCACAGAACGCCCGCCAAAATCTAGACACGAACTGGGTCCCCCTGTCAGAAACGATATTCTCCGGAATACCATGCAAGCGAACCACATTTTGAAAAAACAGAGGAACCAACTCGGATGAGGAAGGCAACTTAGGCAAGGGCACCAAATGAACCATCTTTGAAAAACGGTCACACACCACCCAGATGACAGACATTTTCTGAGAAACAGGGAGATCAGAAATAAAATCCATAGAGATGTGAGTCCAAGGCCTCTTCGGAATAGGCAAAGATAACAACAATCCGCTAGCCCGAGAACAACAAGGTTTGGCCCGAGCACAAACATCACAAGACTGCACAAAAACTCGTACATCTCGAGACAGGGAAGGCCACCAGAAGGACCTAGCCACCAAATCCCTGGTACCAAAGATCCCGGGATGACCTGCCAACACAGAAGAATGAACCTCCGAGATGACTCTACTGGTCCAATCATCAGGAACAAACAGTCTACCAGGCGGGCAACGATCAGGTCTATCCGCCTGAAACTCCTGCAAAGCCCGTCGCAGGTCTGGGGAAACAGCAGATAATATCACCCCATCCTTAAGGATACCTGTAGGTTCAGAATCACCAGGGGAATCAGGCTCAAAACTCCTAGAAAGGGCATCCGCCTTCACATTTTTAGAACCTGGTAAGTATGAGACCACAAAATTAAACCGAGAGAAAAACAACGACCAGCGCGCCTGTCTAGGATTCAGGCGCCTGGCAGACTCAAGATAAATCAAATTCTTGTGATCGGTCAATACCACCACCTGATGTCTAGCCCCCTCAAGCCAATGACGCCACTCCTCAAAAGCCCACTTCATAGCCAAAAGCTCCCGATTACCAATATCATAATTTCGCTCGGCGGGCGAAAATTATCGAGAAAAGAACGCACAAGGTCTCATCACGGAGCAGTCGGAACTTTTCTGCGACAAGACCGCCCCAGCTCCGATCTCGGAAGCATCGACCTCAACCTGAAAAGGAAGAGTAACATCAGGCTGACGCAACACAGGGGCGGAAGAAAAGCGGCGCTTAAGCTCCCGAAAGGCCTCCACAGCAGCAGGGGACCAATCAGCAACATCAGCACCCTTTTTGGTCAAATCAGTCAAAGGTTTAGCAACATCAGAAAAACCAGTTATAAATCGACGATAAAAATTAGCAAAGCCCAAAAATTTCTGAAGGCTCTTAAGAGAAGAAGGTTGCGTCCAATCACAAATAGCCCGAACCTTGACAGGATCCATCTCAATGGAAGAGGGGGAAAAAATGTACCCCAAAAAAGAAATCTTTTGAACCCCAAAAATACACTTAGAACCCTTCACACACAAGGAATTAGCCCGCAAAACCTGAAAAACCCTCCTGACCTGTTGGACATGAGAATCCCAGTCATCCGAAAAAATCTAAATATCATCCAGATACACGATCATAAATTTATCCAAATATTCACGGAAAATGTCATGCATTAAGGACTGAAAGACTGAAGGGGCATTTGAAAGACCAAAAGGCATTACTAAATACTCAAAATGGCCCTCGGGCGTATTAAATGCGGTTTTCCACTCATCCCCCTGCTTAATTCGCACCAAATTATACGCCCCACGGAGATCAATCTTAGAGAACCACTTAGCCCCTTTTATTCGAGCAAACAAATCAGTCAGCAGTGGCAGAGGATACTGATATTTGACTGTAATTTTATTCAAGAGTCGATAATCAATACACGGCCTCAAAGAGCCATCTTTTTTAGATACAAAGAAAAAACCGGCTCCTAAGGGAGATGAAGAAGGACGAATATGTCCCTTTTCCAGGGACTCCTTAATATATTCTCGCATAGCAGCATGTTCAGGTACAGATAGATTAAATAAACGACCCTTTGGAAATTTACTGCCCGGAATCAGATCTATGGTACAATCGCAATCTCTGTGAGGAGGTAGTGAACCAAGCTTAGGCTCCTCAAAAACATCACGATAATCAGATAAAAATTCCGGAATCTCAGAGGGAATAGATGACGAAATGGAAACCAAAGGTACGTCCCCATGAGCCCCCTGACATCCCCAGCTTAACACAGACATTGCTTTCCAGTCAAGGACTGGGTTATGAGATTGTAACCATGGTAATCCGAGCACCAAAACGTCATGTAGATTGTACAACACAAGGAAGCGAATCATCTCCTGATGGTCTGGATTCATACGCATAGTCACTTGTGTCCAGTATTGTGGTTTATTACTAGCCAATGGTGTAGAGTCAATACCCTTCAGAGGTATAGGAACTTCCAGAGGCTCTAGATCAAACCCACAGCGCCTGGCAAAGGACCAATCCATTAGACTCAAAGCGGCGCCAGAGTCGACATAGGCATCTGCGGTAATTGACGATAATGAACAAATCAAGGTCACAGACAGAATAAACTTAGACTGTAAAGTGCCAATTGAAATAGACTTATCAACCTTTTTTGTACGTTTAGAGCATGCTGATATAACATGAGTTGAATCACCACAATAGAAGCACAACCCATTTTTTCACCTAAAATTCTGCCGTTCGCTTCTGGACAGAATTCTATCACATTGCATATTTTCTGGAGCCTTCTCAGAAGACACCGCCAAATGGTGCACAGGTTTGCGCTCCCGCAAACGCCGATCAATCTGAATAGCCATTGTCATGGACTCATTCAGACCTGTAGGTGCAGGGAACCCCACCATAACATCTTTAATGGCATCAGAGAGACCCTCTCTGAAATTCGCCGCCAGGGCGCACTCATTCCACTGAGTAAGCACAGACCATTTACGAAATTTTTGGCAGTATATTTCAGCTTCATCTTGCCCTTGAGATAGGGCCATCAAGGCTTTTTCAGCCTGAATCTCTAAGTTAGGTTCCTCATAAAGCAACCCCAAAGCCAGAAAAAACGCATCCACATTGAGCAACGCAGGATCCCCGGGTGCCAATGCAAATGCCCAGTCTTGAGGGTCACCCCGCAGCAAGGAAATTACTATCCTAACCTGCTGTGCGGGATCTCCAGCGGAGCGAGATCTCAGGGAAAGAAATAATTTACAATTATTTTTGAAATTCAGGAAACGAGATCTATCCCCGGAGAAAAATTCTGGTATAGGAATTCTAGGTTCAGATATAGGAGCATGAATAACAAAATCCTGTAAATTTTGAACCTTCGTAGCAAGATTATTCAAACCTGTAGCCAAACTCTGAGGATCCATTTTAATCAGGTGAGATCAGAGCCATTCAAGGATTAGAAGGAGAGAGAGAGACAAAGGCTGCAATTAGAGCAGAAATGCAACTAAGTCAACTATAGAGCAAGCTCAGAGGAAAAAAAAAAAAAAAAAAATCTGCAGACTTCTTTTTCTCTCCTTTCTTCTGCCAACGGTTTTAACACTGGGCCGGCCATACTGTCGTGGTTCCCAATGGCAAGGGAACGTCAGAGAACATAAATAACAGAACAGCTCTTGGGTGATGGAATCTCGAGCTGACCGTGAGCTAAACCTACCACACAACTAACAGTGGCCGGGTGGCGTACCTACGTTTTATCCCTAGACGCCTAGCGCCAGCCGGAGGACTAACTAACCCTAATAGAGGAAAAGACAGACCTGGCTTACCTCTAGGGAAATTCCCCCAAAAAGGAGACAGAAGCCCCCCACATATATTGACGGTGAGTTCAGAGGAAAAGACATACGCAGTATGAAGGTAGGTTCAGCAAAGCGAGGTCCGCTTACTAGATAGCAAGAAGATACAATAGGGAACTTCACGGTCAGCTGAAAACCCTATTAAAGTACCATCCCGAAATTACTTTAAGACTCATGTGTCAACTCATGACACCGGAGTGGCAATTTCGGCCCACAAGAGCTTCCAGCTACAGAAAAATAACATAACTGTGAACTGGAACAAAAATGCAAAACAAACTTAGGACTAAGAGTCCAACTTAGCTGATAGTAGTCTAGAAGCAGGAACATGCAACAGAAAGGCTCTGGTTACATTGATGGCCGGCACTAGAATAACTGAGCAGCAAGGCTAAATAGGATACACCCATATCCTGATGGAAACAGGTGAACAGAGAAAGTGAAGCACACAAGTTCAGTACCACCAGTGACCACCGGGGGAGCCCAAAAACCAAACTCACAACACGGATGCCTCCGAGTAGCGATCTACCTCTGACATCAGCCACTCTGCCTCCTCGTGAGAGGAAACAAACATGGTGACATCATCAGCATACGCCACCACCCTCAGAGTGGCCTCCGGTGCTGCCTGGTCCAACCCGATCCCGGCCAATGGTCCACGCTCCACCCTCCTAACAAGAGGGTCAATCGCAAACACGTACAGCAGCGGGCTCAAGGGACAACCCTGGCGAACACCGGACCCAACCTCAAAAGAGCTGCCAATCCAACCATTCACAAGCGGGAAACTCTCTGCCCCACTGTACAAGGTCTTAAGCCAATCAACAAACCCACCCGGCAGGCCATATCTCAGAAGGACGGACCAGAGGTACTCGTGATTAACCCGATCAAATGCTTTTGCCTGGTCCAGTGACAGCATGTACCCCTTCCAGTGACCAGCCCTACCCTGCTCCACTGCCTCTCGGACACAGAGCACAGCACTAAATGTGCTGCGGCCTGGAACAGAGCAATGCTGGGCCTCCGAAAGGAGTCGGGGTGCAAATTTCACCAGCCGATTAAACAGCACCTTTGCCAAAACCTTCCTGTCTGCATTGAGAAGCGCTATGGGACGCCAATTCTCAATGCAAGATGGGTCCTTACCCTTTGACAAGATGATCAGAGCAGACCTCCTCATTGACTTCGGCAGAGTGCCCGAGGAAAGACACTCATTGAATACCTCAGTCAAGAGGGGAACCAAAACGTCCTTAAAGGTCTTATAGAATTCAGATGTTAAGCCATCTGGACCAGGCGATTTTTTTTGGGCAAGCCCTTCAATCACCTACTGAACTTCCTCTTCCCTGATCATTTCTGTCAAAACGTCAAGAGAGGGGTCAAAACGTCAAGAGAGGGGTCTACCCCTGGTTCGGGGACGGCTTCAGCCAGGAAAGCCGACATCTCATCCCAATCAAGATCCCTCTTCCCCAAGAGGAGCGAGTAGAAGGATCTGACAACTTCCAGGATCCCTGATCTGGATCGCCTCAGGGACCCCGTAGTGTCGACCAGTCCTGTAACTACTTTACTATTCACTGACATCTTGCAGTTTCTGTAAGGGTCAGGCGAGCGGTACTTCCCATAATCCCTCTCAAAAACCAAAGATGCGTGTCTATCGTACTGACACCTCATAAGCAAAGATTTCACTCTGGAGATCTCCTCGCGGCTACCTCCCGTTGAGACAAGATGTTCGAGTTTCCTCCTCAGACCCTGATACAGGCGGTACCTGCTCAGATTCCTGAGGCTCGAGAGCTGGAGGAAGAATCTCGCCACCCTTTCCTTGAACATCTCCCACCACTCTGACTTACTACTACAAAGATCCAGTAAGGGTACCTGGCTCTGAAGAAAATCCTCAAAGGACTGTCTTATCTCCGCTTCTTCCAAGAGAGACGAATTGAGCCTCCAAAAGCCTCTTCCCATTCAGAGAAAACAAAATTAAACAGTGGTCGGAGAACTCCACCTCAACAACAGACACTGCTGAAGAGACAGCTTCCTCCTTTAAATAAAACCTATCTTTCTCCTTCGCCTCATTGGGGGACACAGACCATGGGTGCATGCTGCTGCCACCAGGAGGCTGACACTAAGTAATACAAAGAAAGTTAGCTCCTCCCCTGCAGTATACACCCTCCTGCTGGCTCCCAGCTAACCAGTTCTTGCTTAGTGTCTGTAGGAGGCACACGGGTCTGTTTCAGACCCCAACGTTTTTATTTTATTTTTTACTTTTCTGTAAATTTTTATTTTTTAATTAACGGAGTGAAGGGGACGACGGTTCCTTTCAAGGTTTCGATCTCCCCCGAACCATCAACAGGCGAGCACGGCGAGTATACCTCCCCGTACCCTCTCCTGCGACGTGGGAAGCCATGCCTGAGCTCAGTTCAGGGGAGACGGTTCCTTTCATGGTCCCGATCTCCCCACACCAGCAGCAGGCGACCACATGGAGTGTCGCCTCCATGTATCCTCTCCTGGAGCCAGGCCTAATGCCGGACAACTGGCCCTGTTCACCAGGTTTTACCCTCGGCTGTACAGAGGCCCCTCTCTATGGCGTCCGAGCAGTCCCCACTGTCCCACCACTGTGAAAGCGGATGGCACAAGGAGGCGGACGGTTCCTCTCCACTTCCCTAACATACGGATGATGGATTGAGGTTTATCCCTGTACCGTCCACGCTGCACAGAACAGCGCTGAAACCCACATCCGCGGCGGCTCCATGCCGGGACGCGCAGCGATGGTGAGTAGATCGATCTTCAGAGGGATATCCACATGCTGACAGGCAGCCTCAGCCACTTTCCTGTGGCCCACCTCTCTGAGGTAACGCTCTGGCCGGCTGCAAAAATTTAGCCCCTGGCTTCGGCCGATGTGTAGGCCGCATCCCGGAAGTCTCGCCTGAAACTCCCCGCTGGTGTCGCCCGCCTGCTACAGAAATTTAGTCCCCGGCTTGGGCCTATTCAACATCGTGTCCGTGGCTCCGCCCCCTGAGTTGGCGCTTCTCGCTCTCTGCGAGATTTTATCAACTCTGCAACTCACGGTGGCCATCTTGGTCCACCCGGCCGGCTCGCACTGGGGCAACGATTTTTAGCATTAAAGGGGCACATCCACTCTACATCACAATGACCAGTATTCCCTGGTCTTAAAGGTGCATGACCAGTATTCCCTGGTCTTAAAGGCACTCGGCCAGTATTCCCTGGTCTTAAAGGCGTATGACAAGTATTCCTTGGTCTCAAAGGCGCATGTCCATTATTGTCTGTTCTTAAAGGCGCATGCCCAGTATTCTCTGTTCTTAAAGGCGCATGTCCAATATTGTCTGGTCTTAAAGGCGCATGTCCAGTATTGTCTGGTCTTAAAGGCGCATATCCAGTATTCTCTGTTCTTAAAGGCGCATGTCCAGTATTCTCTTCTTAAAGGCGCATGTCCAGTATTGTCTGGTCTTAAAGGCGCATGTCCAGTATTGTCTGGTCTTAAAGGTGCATGTCCAGTATTGTCTGGTCTTAAAGGCGCATGTCCAGTATTCTCTGTTCTTAAAGGCGCATGTCCAGTATTGTCTGGTCTTAAAGGCGCATGTCCAGTATTGTCTGTTCTTAAAGGCGCATGTCCAGTATTGTCTGGTCTTAAAGGCGCATGTCCAGTATTGTCTGGTCTTAAAGGCGCATGTCCAGTATTGTCTGGTCTTAAAGGCGCATGTCCAGTATTCTCTGTTCTTAAAGGCGCATGTCCAGTATTCCCTGGTCTTAAAGGCGAATGACCAGTGTTCCCTGGTCTTAAAGGCGCATTACCAGTATTCCCTTGTCTTAAAGGCGCATGACCAGTATTCCCTGGTCTTAAAGGCGCATGACCAGTATTCCCTGGTCTTAAAGGCACATGACCAGTATTCCCTTGTCTTAAAGGCGCATGACCAGTATTCCCTGGTCTTAAAGGCGCATGACCAGTATTCCCTGGTCTTAAAGGCGCATGACCAGTATTCCCTGGTCTTAAGGGCGCATGATCAATCCGAGGAGCCCTCCGCTGCCAACCCCAGCTTATCCTCTAGTTCCCCTCAGTGGACTTCGTCACTGACCGCAATCCATGGTTCTCTGACCAAGAGATTAAATCCCCTCGGGTACCCTCTGTGGCCCGGAGTGCTCGCAGGACTGATATACATGGTCCCTATCCTACATGGGAGCCGTCGGCTAGCAGGGGCCGCAAGTATTCTAGAAACGTACAGGCGTCTTGAAACATACAGGCATCTAGAAAACGGAAGTTTTCGTTTCCTGCTCCCTCACCAAGGCTCTGATTATATGATTGGATATTGCTTGAACTTGCCAGAGCTTCAGAGACGAGTAACCAATCTCGGTACATTGACGAAGACTCTGGTTCTGCTCTAGACTACGCAGTGTCCCTCATAAGGAGTTCACTGGACAGAAGCCTCTACGTGGGATGCCATGCCTGGCCTGATTTTTAAGGGCGACGGGTCCTTTTAAAGGGCCCCGATCTCCCCACACCATCAACAGACGAGCACATGGAATGTCGCCTCCATGTTTCCTCTTCTGCATCCAGGCCTAACGCCAGACAACCTGTCCTGTCCTCCGGAAACCTGAACTCTGTGGATATACAGAGGCACCCTTTTTTGGCGTACGAGCACTCCCCTCTGCATCACCACTATTTAGCGGATGATGCAAGAAGGCGGACAATTCCTCTCCACTTCCCTGTTAAGATGATGAGGGATCGAGGGTTTTATTTCTGCACTGTCAAGAGAGCGGCGATGGCAAGAGACTATGACCTGCTGGATGCAGCCGCACATTCCGCCATGGGGTAGATTAACCGGGTAGAATCTCCTGTGGTATACCTACCAGTATCCCTACCCGATAGGTCATCAATTAAAAATACCACGGACTGTCAGATAGCAAATCTGGTTCGTCCCGTCTTGCGCCTTCGGGTTCAGCTCTCGATCTTCCCTAGCCGCCGCATGGATTGCTAGAGCAATGGTCTCCTGGCTGGAGACCTTATCTACCTTGATTCACACCAGTAACAACTGGCCAATCAAATCTTTTGAGCGGGAGACTGACAAAGGATTGTTTAAGGATTGTCCAGCACAGTCTAGACTGACCCTGGACCTCAAACTTCTAACAACCTTTGACATGGTCCTCCTTCTTCGGATGGAGTTCCTCAGCTCAGTCCTTACTTCAACAGAACAAGGTGCAGGTTTTTTTTTTTGTTTTTTTTTTTTTCGTCATCCATCGACACTCGGGATGCTTACCCTCTTTAAAAAATTCCTTCGCCTTTCCATCCGTGAACAGCATTTTCAAGTCACAACCTTGTCCTTCGGCCTTGCTTCCGCACCCAGAGTGTTCGTACAGGTCATGGCGGATGTCATGTTTTCTCTTGCACCCTAGAGGCGTGCTCGTCCTGCCCTGTTTGGTCGACTGCCTAGCCGCCCTTCCAGGACTACGCTGAGTCGTCTATATCACTTGCGATACCCTCTCACCTGGACTGGCAGCTACACTTAAACAAATTCTCCTCATTTCCAGCCCAGCAGATATCCTTTTTGAGGATAATCCTGCACACTTCTAGAAGGCTGGTAATTCTCCCTCGAGACAAGGTCATGGCCCTTCAACAGGGATCTCGCGCAAGGAGAGTTCTGAGGGCTTGATTACTCTCCCCCTCATTTCATTCGATTTGCTAGGAGAGTTCTGAGGAAAAATGGTGACGACAATGGAAGCGGTTTCCTTCGCTCCGCTCTTTTTCAGCAAGTCAAAAAGACTTTCAGGCGATAGTCTCTGAGCTCCTTCTTCATCCAGGGCCTTTCTCCTGGTTCAATGGTTATTAGTAACTAATAGCCACTTTACTGGCGATGTCCTCCTTCCCGGTCAAAAGAAATCCTTAGCAATGGGAGCGTCCTCCCTGAAGGTACAGTCCCCCGGAGCAAGAGCTCGCCGCCGTGTGTCAGCGTTGGCCACGGCCGATGGCGCCGCCGACAGCGTAGCGAGGTGAGCGGGGGGCGTGGACCATCCTACCACGTCCCCCGCTCACCTCGCTACGCTGTCGGCGGCGCCATCGGCCGTGGCCAACGCTGACACACGGCGGCGAGCCTTGCTCCGGGGGACTGTACCTTCAGGGAGGACGCTCCCATTGCTAAGGATTTCTTTTGACCGGGAAGGAGGACATCGCCAGTAAAGTGGCTATTTGTTCACACAGGACGTTACTTCATGTTGTAAGTGCCGTTCAGCGCGGCAACCTTTTATATTATACACTGTTTTTTTGTTAGTCACATACACCCC
This sequence comes from Ranitomeya variabilis, assembly GCF_051348905.1. Classification (NCBI taxonomy): domain Eukaryota; kingdom Metazoa; phylum Chordata; class Amphibia; order Anura; family Dendrobatidae; genus Ranitomeya; species Ranitomeya variabilis. Next base: position 599,087,542 of record NC_135233.1, read on the forward strand.
ATTGACTGGTTTGCCTGCCGCTGTTCTGGGCATATGTGCTTAGCGCCTTGTGATTTTTAGTAACGCGGTTATTAGTAACTACCAATGCCAGTCTTCCTCTCCCTATCATTGCTCTGGAGATCCGAACGGTAGTCCTACAGCAGGTCCACTGCCTTCTGGCGGGTCACCCTATCCAAATTCAATTGGATAATGCCACGGCAGTGCCATACGTCAATCATCTAGCAGGTACCCATGGCCAGGCGCCATGACCGAGATACCTCACATTCTATGATGGGCCGAGATCTATCATTCAGTGATCTCGGCAGTATATATCCCAGGAGTAGAACTCTGGACGGCAAACAAATTCAGCCATCAGGGTTCCGCCTCAAGTCAGTGGGAACTTCCCCCCGAGGTCTTCCATCACATCTGCCTTCACTGGAGCTCTCCACTTGTAGGTCGGATGACGTCCAGACCGAATGCCAATGTACTCGTGTTCGTGGTTCGGCCTCGAGATCCAAGAGCCATCGCACTCCATGCTCTGGTTCTACCGTGGTACCAGTTTCCATAACTCTCCTTCCACTACTTCTGAAAGCCTTTCGGAAGCAGAAAGGGGCCCCAGCGATCCTCCGAGATTCGCATTGACTACGTCAGTTTTTTTGTTTGCGGAGCTAGTATCATCCCGCCTTATCGCAGCAAAACTGCAATTAGGGACTTTCTCACAGGAAGTTTTCACACGTAGTTCTTCCCTATCGCATACCGTTAGGTCATTGGGACCTTAATGATTCTAGGAGTCTTACAGTACACTTCTTTTCATCCGAGCAGACTTTACTATCAGGGAAAGTCGCCCTTTTTTCTCTGCGATATCCTCACTATGACGAGTCTTTGGAGCTAGCTGTTCTGCTCTTTCAGGTTTTTTTTCCCTTATTACCTTCAAGGCAAGGTTGTCCTCAGGCCATCCCCTTCACTTCTTACCAAGGTGGTAATGTATTACCACTGTTATGAGGGCATAGATCTTCCCTCATCTCTTTCGGCACCAGTCCACAAAATGGAACGAGTTCCCCATATTCTGGACGAAGTGAGTGCTCTGAGTAGGTACGTCTCGAGGACGGCGTCCTTCCGACGGTTGGACTCTTTATTTGGGCTTCCTGACGGTAGAGGAAGGCTTCCTGACGTTTTCAGGAAGGGTTTAGCCATTTCATCGGCCATGCTAACATGGTGAATCCGTTTCACCATCCAGGAGTCCTTCCATGCTAGATGTCAGCCTATCTCCCTGTCTGTCGAGGGTTCTAGGCACCAGGCGTCGGCAAGGCACGCCTGCAAGCTTGCGGATTCGTCCAGTCCGCATGCATTGTTGAAGCACTATAATTCCCACACTTCCACAGATGTGAGTCTGGGCAGGCGGACTCTGCAGGCCGCAGTGGCGCACTTGTAAGTAGCGGTTACACGGCCTGATCTGATGTTGTCCCCACCCAGGGACTGCTTTGGGACGTCCTATGGTCTGTGTCCCCCAATGAGGCGAAGGAGAAATAGGGATTTTTGTGTACTCACCGTAAAATCCTTTTCTCCGAGCCATTCATTGGGGGACACAGCTCCCTCCCTATTATTAGTTGTACTTGTTTTTATCATTTCTTATGTTATACTCTCATATATAATGTGACATGCTATACGCTTATATGTTGTTATTGATCTCCTACTGCTTTTGCACCGAACTGGTTAGCTGGGAGCCAGCAGGAGGGTGTATACTGCAGGGGAGGAGCTAACTTTCTTTGTATTACTTAGTGTCAGCCTCCTGGTGGCAGCAGCATACACCCATGGTCTGTGTCCCCCAATGAATGGCTCGGAGAAAAGGATTTTACGGTGAGTACACAAAAATCCCTATATTCTGGACCTACAGTTACCTCTATGATAGGTGAACCCCTTGTGGCCTGGGGTGTGCCGAATGTGGACATCCACCAGGCGAGCCTCACTAGCTATACTATTAAGGGCGACGCTATCATAAGTCAGTTTATCTCTGGAACCTTCTCTATCTCGGGACCTCGTGACAGCATTGAAGTCCCCTTGAAGTCCCCTCCAAAGACAACCTGCCGACTTGTAAAAAGGTAGGGCTTGATCCTCATAAAGAGACACTTTCGGTCCCACTTAGATTGGGGACCATAGATGTTAATGAGCCGGAGCTCTTGTCCCTTCATGAGGACATCTAAGATCAGGCATCTCCCCATTTCTAACTCAATAACCCGTCGGCATTCCACCGGTGCGGTAAAAAGGACCGCCACTCCGCTATACGGCTCGGCCGCAAGAGACCAATAGGAGGGCCCGAGTCTCCACTCCCTTTTAGCTTTAAATACGTCTACCATGTTTGGCAGCCTGGTCTCTTGCAAAAAGAAAATGTCAGCTTCAACCCGGCTGAGAAAATCAAAGGCCGCAAATCTAGCTGTATTTGACTTTATGCTGGCGACATTAATGGACGCCAGCGTCAACGGAGTGGGTACCGACATCATTGGTGATTGAGTTAGATGGCTTTCTTCTTCCCACTCCCCTTATCCTCTGCCTCAGAGGAGGAATCCTTCCCCCCTCTTTAATGACATAGAGGTGTCCATTTCCACATGTTTTTTCTTTTTATCCTCCTCATCTCCAGACTCTAGGCCAGTCCCTCCCTCCAAGGACCTTACATTCCCAGAAGAAGGAGACTCGGCGCCCCCTGTAAACCCCGCCAAAGCCGGAACCTCACCCTCAGCTTCCTCCTCAGAGGAAGAGATGTTCTCAAGGGCTTGGAACCGGTTAGAAAGACCAACCAGAGGGGAGTCAGTTTTTCCTTCCTTAGGTACCTTGGTCAGAGCGGGAGAAGATGTTTTATCTCCCTTCTTTCTCTTCTTTTTGGTGCCAAGCTTACGCTTTTCCTGTAGCCACTGCCTATTATCCTCATCCATACTTTCATAATGGGAGGATTCAGAGGCAGTGGCTGTTTCCTCCCTGTGGATCCTCCTGACCTCCTCATCCAACTCATCATCCCTCGTGGCCTCAGCAGCAAGACTGGCGTCCAGGACTGGGGCTGCCGCAGTAGACCGAGGCTCGCCCAGCTCCCTATCCTGTCTGCGCTTGTCTAGACACCTTAGCTGGGCAGGCGTCTCTTTATTGCTTTTCTTCCTTGGCCCCTCAGCTCCCTCACCCCTGCTAGTCCCTTCCCCAGCAGAATCAGCCTCACGGCTTTCTCCCACCGGGGTCACGACTGCGTTAGCAAAGGAGCGAGGACAACGGCTGAATGGGTGACCTAACTCACCACACAGGTGGCACCTAATCTCCACACAAGATGCAGCAAGATGGCCGATATCCCCACACAATGCACACTTCTGCACAGTGCAGTTTGCGCTGAAGTGTGTAGGGTCGCCGCACTTGTGACAGAGCTTCAGTTGCCCCTGGTAGAAGACCAGGATACAATCCCTACCCAGGAAGGCAGATGATGGTATGTGGGCAATCGTACCACCTGAACGCTTAACTTTTACCATAAACGTCCAGGCCCCTGACCAGATACCAAACTCGTCACGGTTTTTCTTTGGCATTTCTACCACCTCTCCATACCGGCCAAGCCACGTCATGATGTCATAACAAGAAAGCGACTCGTTACAAGTCATCACGGTCACTTTCTTGACTTAGTTTTGGCGAGACACCACCTGAACGGCAAAGTCTCGCCAGCCAGGCTCATTTTTTGCCAACTCATAGTTCGACCAGAAGAGCTCAAGCCCCTCTGGTCGAACAAAGCTGACATCAAACTCAGGTGTGGAATAGGGATGTATCAAGGCATAGATGTCAATAGCCTTGAAGCCCATCCTCAGCAGGAGCTCCACAACTTTAGACCTTGGAGGACACGCATCACTGCCCCTCCACCGAAGACAGACCACATTCCTACACACACTACCCGGCCCAGCTGTTGGGAGGGACCACACTGTATCTCCCCCTCTTTGCTCTCGGAAGGCCCTAAGGCCATGCCTCTCTATCCAGAAGGATAGATCAACCTCTCGACCCTCTACCATTAGTGATCTCTCTCCCTTCTTTAGAGCCTCCAGGAGACGCCGTTGCAACATGCCGTCCCCAGAGCCCAGAGACGAGGAGGATGCCCTATTTTCCCCGGAGGTGACAGCGGCAAAACTCCTGACAGGTGCTGCCAGCACCGGGGGGGCAACCGGACCAGTGACCACATCCACACCAACAGCATCACCATTACCCACCTCCATAACCCCCTCACCCTCTACCAAACCAGCAACCACACCACTAGACAAAGAGTTTTCCTCATCCATACCCACCACCACATTCACTCCTGCTGGACCAGTGACAACAGGGGGTGACACTTTGACCTCCGCATCATCAGGCACAAGGGGCTGAGTCTCCTCCACAGAACTGGAGGTGACATTACTCCTGGTCTTACGTGTGCCCTCCGCATCATCAGATGATATTTTCCGCTGCTTTACTGCTGATACCAGGCGCCGCTGATCTTTCACCGCTGTGGCGCACCACTGATCCTTTATATCAGCATTTTGTTGACCAGCGGCGCCAACACAGAACAGGACTTTGGTGGGAGGACCGGAACGCTCAGCCCCGGTAACCCCCTCACACTGCCGCTGCTTCTCAACTAAGTGATCAGCGGCAACAGCATTCAGGGGCACCGAGGCTACCGGAACTGCCCCTGACACCGGGCTGCTCCCCCCTCCCACTGGGGAGCGCACCACAGTATCGTGGCCTGATTTTTCGCCCGCCGCCGGGCCGCCCTCACTGTCCAGCCTCTCGGCTGATGCACCTGCTACTGCATCCCCGCTACTACAAGCAGAGACGGAGCTCTGCGCCTCACTACCGTGCTTTGTAATCTCCCCGTGCCTTTGCACCAGATCCACAGCAGAACCCGGGCTGGGCTGGGCAACGGGGCTTATACAGCCGACCCTGCAGCCGACTCAGGGGGTACAGGGAGGGGGGGCATACACATAGCTTACCGCTTCCTGGAGCTTAGGTTTGATCTTCTTTACCTTTTTCTTCTGGCCCCCAGGTGCCTCCTCTGGCAAATCATCACCAAGATGGAAGTTCTGAAGGCACACTGGGGACTCCAGGAGCTTGATCTCTGCCATTAGTGCCCCTCCCTGGCCAATATTGTCACTGTCCTCCCCAGAGCCAGCAGAACTGCGACGAGATGTCATTGTCGCCTGTCCAGCAGGGAGCTCGCTGCACGTGGCCTGTGAGTGACTAAGCAGGCTGCCAGGTGGGGCTTTCTGCTGGTCATCCTCCTTCTTCTCATCATCATCATCATCCACCTGGCTCCCAGGCTGCAGCCCTATCTGCCTTTGCTCTCTGTTATCAGCCATTTCTCTGAATCTGTCTTCATTTTGCAATTTTTCTTTAAATGGTCCACTTTTCTCTTGGATAAACGCTTTTCTTACCTCCAGGTCATTAATTTCAAGCTTCAGTCTCCTTACCTCCGCCTGGAATTGCATCTTCCTGGGTCTGGAGGCGCCTGCAGCTTTTGCGCTTCTGCAGCGCAGCTCCTCCCGGAGCCTTCTCAGGGTCTTACCAGCCTCTTCATACTCACGGAGGTGGCTCATGACCCGGGAGGCATAGGTGGACACAGACTCCCGGGGTCTCTGCAGCGCCCAACCCTCCTCAGTGAGGTCGGCCTCACCTCCGTGAGCGCTCTGCTTTCCTCCGGAAGGGCCGCCATCCTGCACGCTAGCAGGCTACTCCTCCATGTTAGAAGCCTTGCGGCTTCTCTCGGTCTCTGCAGACCTGGGGGAAGTAGGGGCCACATTGCTGCGACTCCTGGTGGAGCGTCTCACCCCCGATTCCTCTGATGTGCAGGCTGGTTGCTGGTTCCATCTGCCCCCGCCAGCCTGGTCCGGGAAACAGAAGCCTGGGACTTGGCTCCTTCACTCATCCCAGGAAACCCACTCCCTCCCTGGGTAAGAGAGAGAGCAGGTCCCCGGGTGGCGAGGTGGTGGTTCTCAGGAGCTCAGGAGCACACAGCAGGTTCAGTGGCGACCACACCCACAACCAACAAAATGATCAGCAGCTGAGCAGAGCTGCACCCACTATCCTGCTGGTGCAGTCACTGTGTACATACATTACATTACTGATCCTGAGTTACATCCTGTATTATACCCCAGAGCTGCACTCACTATTCTGCTGGTGCAGTCACTGTGTACATACATTACATTACTGATCCTGAGTTACATCCTGTATTATACCCCAGAGCTGCACTCACTATTCTGCTGGTGCAGTCTCTGTGTACATACATTACATTACTGATCCTGAGTTACATCCTGTATTATACCCCAGAGCTGCACTCACTATTCTGCTGGCGCAGTCACTGTGTACATACATTATATTACTGATCCTGAGTTACATCCTGCATTATACCCCAGAGCTGCACTCACTATTCTTCTGGTGCAGTCACTGTGTACATACATTACTGATCCTTAGTTACATCCTGTATTATACCCCAGAGCTGCACTCACTATTCTGCTGGTGCAGTCACTGTGTACATACATTACATTACTGATCCTGAGTTACATCCTGTATTATACCCCAGAGCTGCACTCACTATTCTGCTGGTGCAGTCACTGTGTACATACATTACATTACTGATCCTGAGTTACATCCTGTATTATACCCCAGAGCTGCACTCACTATTCTGCTGGCGCAGTCACTGTGTACATACATTATATTACTGATCCTGAGTTACATCCTGTATTATACCCCAGAGCTGCACTCACTATTCTTCTGGTGCAGTCACTGTGTACATACATTACTGATCCTGAGTTACATCCTGCATTATACCCCAGAGCTGCACTCACTATTCTTCTGGTGCAGTCACTGTGTACATACATTATTGATCCTGAGTTACATCCTGTATTATACCCCAGAGCTGCACTCACTATTCTGCTGGTGCAGTCACTGTGTACATACATTACATTACTGATCCTGAATTACATCCTGTAGATCTTTTATTATAAAAATGAAAAACATAACAATAATAATAACAGAAACAAAACAGAAATATCAGCCAGAAAAAAATAATCAGTACACTGAACACTGGTCCAGCCGCTCATTCTCTCCTCTCACACATATTATACAGTATATACAGAACAATAACTACTTTGACCTTCTGGTCCGGTCACCAAACAAAATAATAATAACAAATAAAATAAACAATGGCAAACAAAAACTATATACATAAACTTTTTTTCTCTTTTTTTTTTTTTTAATTATTATTATTATTTATTTATTTATTTTTTTGGTAGTTTTAAATAAAATAACTACAAATTAAACAAATATATACAATACTACAAGCTATCCTCCATTCCCAACCCCCCGCACTGACCTGAGAGCTGGTCCTGCGTCTCATGCCTCAGTCCATGTCCAACGTCCATAGGCCAGATCAGGCAGTGCCAGTTTTTCCCCCAAACAACCCAGTGTCCCATAGTCCCACAAGATAATTCCACCTCCCCCCTTTTCCCACCACCCAACCTAATACCTACACCCAATTCTATATCCCTATATACAATATATACACTATATACAGCAGCACACACCACAATAATTACAAAACACGAAGCCCAAGTTCGGCGCCTGCAGCCCTACATCACTGTATAATGATCAAACAAAACAAAAATCTACAGTGTCAGCAGCAGCCCACCACCAGGAGAGGAGATGACCAGACTAGGGCACACTAAAAGAAAAGCCCCTCCAGAGGAGCGCGGCCCTCCGTGCGCCCAGTCTCCCATACTCCAGAGAGCGCACCTTCACCAGGTCACCGAGTATGGTCCTAAACACATCGTCCACTGGGAGGATTTTTCGTTGCGTCGATACTAAGCACCGTGCGTTCCACGTGTGATACCTAACCACTGCGCTAACTAGAAATAAGGTGCAGCGGTCCCGACCACCCAGGTCTCTGAATGCTCCATAGGCCCATTCCGCATAGGAGAGACCGGCCAGCCGAGACCAGCCAATGAAGGCGCCCACCCTGTTGTACACCTCTGTGTTGAAGGGACAATGAAGCAGGAAGTGGTCCATGCTTTCCAGCAAGGTACCACAATGCTCCCGAGGACAATTCCTGTCCTCAGAGCTCCTACACTTCAGATTGTCCCTCACACACAGTTTCCCATGGAAGCAGCGCCAAGCCAAGTCCCAAAACTTCGAGGGGATCCTGATAGAATTCAAAAGATGCAAACCCACCCCAAGATCCCGACTTGGGCAGTCCCTGAGCGCCAGAGGCCTCTGGAAATGGGTCAACAGAACCCTACTGTCAAGTAGTTTCCTTGGCAGAGTCCTGATCTCCCACATTCCCAGACCCCACCGACGAATTACCTTCAGAACCAAGGTAGCGTAAGCCGGAAGATGTCCATGCGGTGTGCGAAGATCCTTCACTTGCCCTCCTGTCTCCCATTCCTGGAAGAAAGGCTGAAACCATCCCCTACAGGAGAATACCCACGGAGGAGCCCTCTCTTTCCAGAGGTTTGCGATATTGATCTTAATGAAGGTATCCACAAGGAATACCACAGGGTTGACCATACCCAACCCTCCTAGTCTCCTCGTACGGTAAGTAACCTCCCTCTTGACCAGGTTCAGTCTATTCCCCCATAACAGTTGGAAGAACAAACTGTAGACCCGAGTCCAGAGAGATTCCGGCAAGATGCACACACTGCCCAGATAAATCAGTAAAGGGAGCAGGTAAGTTTTGCTCAGGTTTACCCTTTCCCTTAGGGTCAAAGACCAACCCTTCCATTGGTTCACCTTCTGAGTGGCGATCTCTAGCCTGCTGTCCCAATTTTGTTTGGGGTAATCCCCCTGGCCAAATTCGATGCCAAGGACTTTTGCAGAGACTTTGGGTCCTGGAAGGGTGTCCGGAAGCTCAAAACCAGGATCTCCTCCTCCCAGCCAGAGACTCTCATACTTATCCCGGTTGATCTTGGACCCGGATGCCTCAGAGTAGCGATCTACCTCTGACATCAGCCACCCTGCCTCCTCGTGAGAGGAAGCAAACACAGTGACATCATCGGCATACGCCACCACCCTCAGAGTGGCTTCCGGTGCTGCCTGATCCATCCCGATCCCGGCCAACGGTCCACGCTCCACCCTCCTAAGAAGAGGGTCAATCGCAAACACGTACAGCAGCGGGCTCAAGGGACAACCCTGGCGAACACCGGACCCAACCTCAAAAGAGCTACCAATCCAACCATTCACAAGCGGGAAACTCTCTGCCCCACTGTACAAGGTCTTAAGCCAATCAACAAACCCCCCCGGCAGGCCATATCTCAGAAGGACGGACCAGAGGTACTCGTGATTAACCCGATCAAACGCTTTTGCCTGGTCCAGTGACAGCATGTACCCCTTCCAGTGACCAGCCCTACCCTGCTCCACTGCCTCTCGGACACAGAGCACAGCACTAAATGTGCTGCGGCCTGGAACAGAGCAATGCTGGGCCCCCGAAAGGAGTCGGGGTGCAAATTTCACCAGCCGATTAAACAGCACCTTTGCCAAAACCTTCCTGTCTGCATTGAGAAGCGCTATGGGACGCCAATTCTCAATGCAAGACGGGTCCTTACCCTTTGACAAGATGATCAGAGCAGACCTCCTCATTGACTTCGGCAGAGTGCCCGAGGAAAGACACTCATTGAATACCTCAGTCAAGAGGGGAACCAAAACGTCCTTAAAGGTCTTATAGAATTCAGATGTTAAGCCATCTGGACCAGGCAATTTTTTGGGAGCAAGCCCTTCAATCGCCAACTGAACTTCCTCTTCCCTGATCATTTCTGTCAAAACGTCAAGAAAGGGGTCTACCCCTGGTTCGGGGACAGCTTCTGCCAGGAAAGCCGACATCTCATCCCAATCAAGATCCCTCTTCCCCAAGAGGTGCGAGTAGAAGGATCTGACAACCTCCAGGATCCCTGATCTGGATCGCCTCAGGGACCCCGTAGTGTCGACCAGTCCTGTAACCACTTTACTATTCACTGACATCTTGCAGTTTCTGTAAGGGTCGGGCGAGCGGTACTTCCCATAATCCCCCTCAAAAACCAAAGATGCGTGTCTATCGTACCGACACCTCCTAAGCAAAGATTTCACTCTGGAGATCTCGCGGCTACCTCCAGTTGAGACAAGATGCTCGAGTTTCCTCCTCAGACCCTGATACAGGCGGTACCTGCTCAGACTCCTGAGGCTCGAGAGCTGGCGGAAGAATCTCGCCACCCTTTCCTTGAACATCTCCCACCACTCTGACCTACTACTACAAAGATCCAGTAAGGGTACCTGGCTCTGAAGAAAATCCTCAAAGGACTGTCTTATCTCCGCTTCTTCCAAGAGAGACGAATTGAGCCTCCAAAAGCCTCTTCCCATCCGGAGGGTCTCTGTAACATTCAGAGAAAACAAAATTAAACAGTGGTCGGAGAACTCCACCTCAACAACAGACACTGCTGAAGAGACAGCTTCCTCCTTTAAATAAAACCTATCTATTCTGGACCTACAGTTACCTCTATGATAGGTGAACCCCTCGTGGCCTGGGGTGTGCCGAATGTGGACATCCACCAGGCGAGCCTCACTAGCTATACTATTAAGGGCGACGCTATCATAAGTCAGCTTGTCTCTGGAACCTCCTCTATCTCGGGGCCTCGTGACAGCATTGAAGTCCCCTCCAAAGACAACCTGCCGACTTGTAAAAAGGTAGGGCTTGATCCTCATAAAGAGACACTTCCGGTCCCACTTAGATTGGGGACCATAGATGTTAATGAGCCGGAGCTCTTGTCCCTTCATGAGGACATCTAAGATCAGGCACCTCCCCATTTCTAACTCAATAACCCGTCGGCATTCCACCGGTGCGGTAAAAAGGACCGCCACTCCGCTATACGGCTCGGCCGCAAGAGACCAATAGGAGGGCCCGAGTCTCCACTCCCTCTTAGCTTTAAACACATCTGCCATGTTTGGCAGCCTGGTCTCTTGCAAAAAGAAAATGTCAGCTTCAACCCGGCTGAGAAAATCAAAGGCCGCAAATCTAGCTGTATTTGACTTTATGCTGGCGACATTAATGGACGCCAGCGTCAACGGAGTGGGTTCCGCCATCATTGGTGATTGAGTTAGATGGCTTTCTTTTTCCCACTCCCCTTATCCTCTGCCTCAGAGGAGGAATCCTTCCCCCTCTTTAATGACATGGAGGTATCCAGTTCCACGCGTTTTTTATTTTTTTCGTCCTCGTCTCCGGACTCTAGGCCAGTCCCTCCCTCCAAGGATCTTACGTTCCCAGAAGGAGGAGACTCGGCGCCCCCTGTGAGCCCCGCCGAAGCCAGAACCTCACCCTCAGCTTTCTCCTCAGAGGAAGAGATGTTTTCAAGGGCTTGGAACCGGTTAGAAAGACCAACCAGAGGGGAGTCGGTTTTTCCTTCCTTAGGTACCTTGGTCAGAGTGAGAGAAGATTTTTTATCTCCCTTCTTTCTCTTCTTTTTGGTGCTGAGCTTACGCTTGTCCTCTAGCCACTGCCTATTATCCTCATCCATACTTTCATAATGGGAGGACTCTGAGGCAGTGGCACTCTCCTCCCTGTGGATCCTCCTGACCTCCTCATCCAACTCATCATCCCTTGGGGCCTCAGCAGCAAGACTGGCATCCAGGACAGGGGCCGCCCCAGTAGCCCGAGGCTCGCCCAGCTCCCTATCCTGTCTGCGCTTGTCTAGACGCCTTAGCTGGGCAGGCGTCTTTTTATTGCTTTTCTTCCTTGGCCCCTCAGCTCCCTCACCCTTGCTAGTCCCTTCCCCAGCAGAATCAGCCTCACGGCTTTCTCCCACCGGGGTCACGACTGCGTTAGCGAAGGAGCGAGGACAACGGCTGAATGGGTGACCTAACTCACCACACAGGTGGCACCTAATCTCCACACAAGATGCAGCAAGATGGCCGACATCCCCACACAATGCACACTTCTGCACAGTGCAGTTTGCGCTGAAGTGTGTGGGGTCGCCGCACTTGTGACAGAGCTTCGGTTGCCCCTGGTAGAAGACCAGGATACGATCCCTACCCAGGAAGGCAGATGATGGTATGTGGGCAACCGTACCACCTGAACGCTTAAGTTTTACCACAAACGTCCAGGCCCCTGACCAGATACCAAACTCGTCACGGTTTTTCTTTGGCATCTCCACTACCTCTCCATACTGGCCAAGCCACGTCATGATGTCATAACAAGAAAGCGACTCGTTACATGTCATCACGGTCACTTTCTTGACTTGATTTTGGCGAGACACCGCCTGAACGGCAAAGTCTCGCCAGCCGGGCTCATTTTTTGCCAACTCATAGTTCGACCAGAAAAGTTCAAGCCCCTCCGGCCGAACAAAGCTGACATCAAACTCAGGTGTGGAATAGGGATGTATCAAGGCGTATATGTCAATCGCCTTGAAGCCCATCCTCAGCAGGAGCTCCACAACCTTCGACCTTGGAGGACACGCATCACTGCCTCTCCACCGAAGACGGACCACATTCCTACGCACACTACCCGGCCCGGCTGTTGGGAGGGACCACACTGTATCCCCCCCTCTTTGCTCTCGGAAGGCCCCGAGGCCATGCCTCTCTATCCAGAAGGATAGATCAACCTCTCGACCCTCTACCATTAGTGATCTCTCTCCCCTCTTTAGAGCCTCCAGGAGACGCCGTTGCAACATGCCGTCCCCAGAGCCCAGAGACGAGGAGGACGCCCTATTTCCCCCGGAGGTGACAGAGGCATAACTCCTGACAGGTGCTGCCACCACCGGGGGGGCAACCGGACCAGTGACCACATCCACACCAACAGCATCACCATTACCCACCTCCATAACCTCCTCACCCTCCACCAAACCAGCAACCACACCACTAGACAAAGAGTTTTCCTCATTCATACCCACCACCACATTCACTCCTGCTGGACCAGTGACAACAGGGGGTGACATTTTGGCCTCCGCATCATCAGGCACAAGGGGCTGAGTCTCCTCCACAGAACTGGAGGTGACCTCACCCCTGGTTTTATGTGTGCCCTCCGCATCATCAGTTGATATTTTCCGTTGCTTCATGGTTGCTACCAGGCGCCGCTGATCTTTCGCTGCTGTGAGGCACCGCTGATCCTTAGCATCAGGATCTTGTTGACCAGCGGCGCCAACACAGAATAGGACTTTGGTGGGAGGACCGGAACGCCCAGCCCCGGTAACCCCCTCACACTGCCGCCGCTTCTCAACTAAGTGATCAGCGGCAACAGCATTCAGGGGCACCGAGGCTACCGGAGCTGCCCCTGACACCGGGCTGCTCCCCCCTCCCACTGGGGAGCGCACCACAGTATCGTGGCCTGATTTTTCGCCCGCCGCCGGGCCGCCCTCACTGTCCAGCCTCTCGGCTGATGCACCTGCTGCTACGTCCCTGCTACTACAAGCAGAAACGGAGCTCTGCGCCTCACTACATTGCTTTGTAGTCTCCCCGCGCCTTTGCACCGGATCCACAGCAGAACCCGGGCTGGGCTTGGCAACGGGGCTTATACAGCGAGCTGACCCTGCAGCCGACTCAGGGGGTACAGGGAGGGGGGCATATACATAGCTTACCGCTTCCTGCAGCTTAGGTTTGATCTTCTTCACCTTTTTTTTCCGGCCCCCAGGTGCCTCCTCTGGCAAATCATCACCAAGATGGAAGTTCTGAAGGCACACTGGGGACTCCAGGAGCTTGATCTCCGCCATTAGTGCCCCTCCCTGGCCGATGTCACTGTCCTCCCCAGAGCCAGCAGAACTGCGACGAGATGTCATTGTCGCCTGTCCAGCAGGAAGCTCGCTGCACGTGGCCTGTGAGTGACTAAGCAGGCTGCCAGGTGGGGTTTTCTGCTGGTCATCCTCCTTCTTATCATCATCATCATCATCATCATCCACCTGGCTCTCAGGCTGCAGCCCTATCTGCCTTTGCTCTCTGTTATCAGCCATTTCTCTAAATCGGTCTTCATTTTGCAATTTTTCTTTAAATGGTCCACTTTTTTCTTGGATAAACGCTTTTCTTACCTCCAGGTCATTAATTTCAAGCTTCAGCCTCTTTACCTCCGCCTGGAATTGCGTCTTCCTGGGTCTGGAGGCGCCTGCAGCTTTTGCGCTTGTGCAGCGCAGCTCCTCCCGGAGCCTTTTCAATCTCATGCTTGCTTCTTCATACTCACGAAGGTGGCTCATGACCCGGGAGGCATAGGTGGACACAGACTCCCGGGGTCTCTGCAGCGCCCAACCCTCCTCAGTGAGGTCGGCCTCACCTCCGTGAGCACTCAGCTTTCCTCCGGAAGGGCTGTCATCCTGCACGCTAGCAAGCTTCTCCTCCATGGAAGCCTTGCGGCTTCTCTGGGTCTCTGCAGACCTGGGGGGAGTAGGAGCCACATTGCTGCGACTCCTGGTGGAGCGTCTCACCCCCGAATCCTCTGATGTGCAGGCTGGTTGCTGGTTCTTTCTGCCCCCCGCCAGCCTGGTCCGGGAAGCAGAAGCCTGGGACTTGGCCCCCTCATTCATCCCAGGAAACCCACTCACTCCCTGGGTAAGAGAGAGAGCAGGTCCCCGGGCGGAGAGGTGGTGGTTCCCAGGAGCTCAGGAGCACACAGCAGGATCAGTGGCGACCACACCCACAATCAACACAGTGAGTAGCAGCTGAGCAGAGCTGCACCCACTATCCTGCTGGAGCAGTCACTGTGCACATACATTACATTACTGATCCTGAGTTACATCCTGTATTATACCCCAGAGCTGCATTCACTATTCTGCTGGTGCAGTCACTGTGTACATACATTACATTACTGATCCTGAGTTACATCCTGTATTATACCCCAGAGCTGCACTTACTATTCTGCTGGCGCAGTCACTGTGTACATACATTATATTACTGATCCTGAGTTACATCCTGTATTATACCCCAGAGCTGCACTCACTATTTTGCTGTTGCAGTCACTGTGTACATACATTACATTACTGATCCTGAGTTACATCCTTTATTATACTTCAGAGCTGCACTCACTATTCTGCTGGTGCAGTCACTGTGTACATACATTACATTACTGATCCAGAGTTACATCCTGTATTATACCCCAGAGCTGCACTCACTATTCTGCTGGTGCAGTCACTGTGTATATACATTACATTACTGATCCTGAGTTACATCCTATATTATACCCCAGAGCTGCATTCACTATTCTGCTGGCGCAGTCACTGTGTACATACATTATATTACTGATCCTGAGTTACATCCTGTATTATACCCCAGAGCTGCACTCACTATTCTTCTGGTGCAGTCATTGTGTACATACATTACATTACTGATCCTGAGTTACATCCTGTATTATACTTCAGAGCTGCACTCACTATTCTGCTGGTGCAGTCACTGTGTACCTACATTACATTACTGATCCTGAGTTACATCCTGTATTATACCCCAGAGCTGCACTCACTATTCTGCTGGTGCAGTCACTGTGTACATACATTACTGATCCTGAGTTACATCCTGTATTATACTCCAGAGCTGCACTCACTATTCTGCTGGTGCAGTCACTGTGTACATACATTACATTACTGATCCTGAGTTACATACTGTATTATACCCCAGAGCTGCAGTCACTATTCTGCTGGTGCAGTCACTGTGTATATACATTACATTACTGATCCTGAGTTACATCCTGTATTATACCCCAGAGCTGCACTCACTATTCTGCTGGTGCAGTCACTGTGTACATACATTACATTACTGATCCTGAGTTACATCCTGTATTATACTTCAGAGCTGCACTCACTATTCTGCTGGTGCAGTCACTGTGTACATACATTACATTACTGATCCTGAGTTACATCCTGTATTATACTCCAGAGCTGCACTCACTATTCTGCTGGTGCAGTCACTGTGTGCATACATTACATTACTGATCCTGAGTTACATCCTGTATTATACCCCAGAGCTGCACTCACTATTCTGCTGGCGCAGTCACTGTGTACATACATTACATTACTGATCCTAAGTTACATCCTGTATTATACTGCAGAGCTGCACTCACTATTCTGCTGGTGCAGTCTCTGTGTACATACATTACATTACCGATCCGGAGTTACATCCTGTATTACACTCAAGAGCTGCACTCCATTTTTGTGTAAATTAATCCTACTAATTGATGAGAACTGAGTTTTCCAGTGTTGTTGTTGTTGTCTCGTTACTTCTTGTGTCCCTTCTCTTCTTTTTTTTCTTCTCACGCCTACTTTTTTTTAGGTCTACAAGGAAATTACCTTTAAAAAACAATTTTGAAGAATGTTCTGACAATCATCATGTTCGTTTCACACTGCGGGGCAGAAAGGTCTGTTTTCTTAAGAGGTCCTCTGTGGTTACAGGCTACTAGCACCTCATTATAGCGAGGTTCCAGGAGCCAGGACCCCTTAAAAAATGAGGGGAGCAGTTCTCAATGGCTGAGCATGTGCAGTAATATTCATCAGAAATTAATGAGATGTGGTTTCTCATGTTTTACAGCTTTTGTACCTTAACTGTCCTACTAGTTTTGACTCGGGAGCCTGATTTGGCGCTATCCTGGATCTCCTCATACCTAACTGACTGAACATTCAGCGTCTCCCACTCACACACCACCTCCTCACCTTGCCCCCTATCTGTCGGAGTCCCGCAAGGTTCAGTTCTAGGGCCCCTGCTCTTCTCCATTTACACTTTTGGCCTGGGACAGCTCACAGAATCTCACGGTTTTCAGTATCATCTCTATGCTGATGACACACAGATCTACATCTCTGGACCAGATATCACCTCCCTACTAACAAGAATCCCTCAATGTCTGTCCGCTATATCATCCTTCTTCTCCGCTAGATTTCAAAAACAACATGGACAAAACAGAATTCATCGTCTTTCCCCATCTCACACAATCCCCCCCAACGGACCTATCCATTAGAGTAAACGGCTGCCCACTCTCCCCAGTCCCACAAGCTCGCTGCCTCGGGGTAATCCTTGACACTGATCTCTCCTTCAAACCACATATCCAAGTCCTTTCCACTTCATGCCGCCTTCAACTCAAAAGTATTTCACGGAACCGTACATTCCTAAACCAAGAATCTGCAAAAACCCTAGTCCATGCCCTCATCATCTCCCGCCTCGACTACTGCAACCTCCTGCTCTGTGGCCTCCCTTCTAACACTCTCCACCTGTCCCCCCGCTATTCCCCGGCATCTCCCCTCTGTCAATCCCTTCACTGGCTCCCCAATACCCAGAGACTCCAGTACAAAACCCTAACCATGACATACAAAGCCATCCACAACCTGTCTCCTCCATACATCTGTGACCTCGTCTCCCGGTACCTTCCTGCATGCAACCTCCGATCCTCACAAGATCTCCTTCTCTACTCCCCTCTTATCTCCTCTTCCCACAATCGTATACAAGATTTCTCTCGCGCATCACCCCTACTCTGGAACCCTCTACCACAACACATCAGACTCTCGCCTACCATCGAAACCTTCAAAAAGAACCTGAAGACCCACCTCTTCTGACAAGCCTACAACCTGCAGTAATCACCGATCGACCAAATCACTGCACGACCAGCTCTATCCTCACCTACTGTATCCTCACCCATGCCTTGTAGATTGTGAGCCCTCGCGGGCAGGGTCCTCTCTCCTCCTGTACCAGTCGTGACTTGTATTGTTCAAGATTATTGTACTTGTTTTTATTATGTATACCCCTCCTCACATGTAAAGCGCCATGGAATAAATGGTGCTATAATAATAAATAATAATAATTCTGCCAGCCTGCTCCACCGGCCAGCAGCAGACTCCATGGCGCCCTGAACATGGAGCATGTCATGTAGGGCTGTCATCTGCTTTTCCATGCTGAGTTGTTTCTCGCTTTCTAGAAAAATAACTTACTAACTGAAAAGAAGTGATGACACTGAAACAAGTTTATGATAAAAGCTGAAAAAAGTCCCAGGAACTTTACGCTTTGTGTGCAGAGATTTGTTAGTGTTGCGCAGGATCCGGTCCGACGACCTGACTCAGAAACGGAATTTACTCTTCATTTCTGCAGGTTCTTTCTGCTGAGCGGACGCATGTAGGTAAGAACCTTCACCATTATTTTTTATCATAATAATAAAAAACAATTAAAAATATCAAATGACAAAACGCTCAAAAAAATAGTTAAATATTAAATCGCACTCAATCCAAAATAGTAAAAATTATATCTAGCTAATTTTCAACGCTGGTATTGTTATATTTGTGCCAAGATGGATTCTGTTACATTTCTTGCATTGGCTGTCACCCAGCTTTCTGACAACCCTGAATGGCCAGTCCTTCAGTTATCACTTGTGACACCAGGAAAAGGAATAATTTGGGAGGCTGAGTTATCAAAGTATGAAAAAGTTTTCAATTTTTTTATTTTTAGTAAGGAAAAGGAAAGATGTTCAGTTCAAGTTTCAAACCCGATCATCTTCGTAGTAATCTGAAGCTCGCCATTACCAGGCTGAAGATGCTGGTGAATAAGAGAAGTAAGGAAAAATTATTTTTTTATTGTCAACAAACATTTTAATAATTGGGTATTGATGAATTAAATATAGAAAGGGCACAGTGATTATATACAGATGGGGGGTGTATGGTCAGGAGCACAGTGATTATATACAGATGGTGGGGTGTATGGTCAGGAGCACAGTGATTATATACAGATGGGGGTGTACGGTCAGGAGCATAGTAATTATATACAGATGGGGGGTGTATGGTCAGGAGCACAGTGTTATATACAGATGGGGGTGTACGGTCAGGAGCACAGTGATTATATACAGATGGGGGTGTATAGTCAGGAACACAGTGATTATATACAGATGGGGGTGTATGGTCAGGAGCACAGTGATTGTATACAGATGGGGGGTGTATGGTCAGGAGCACAGTGATTATATACAGATGGGGGTGTATAGTCAGGAACATGGTGACTATATACAGAAGGGGGTGTATGGTCAGGAGCACAGTGATTATATACAGATGGGGGTGTATAGTCAGGAACACAGTGATTATATACAGATGGGGGTGTACGGTCAGGAGCACAGTGATTATATACAGATGGGGGTGTATGGTCAGGAGCACAGTGATTATATACAGATGGGGGTGTATGGTCAGGAGCACAGTGATTATATACAGATGGGGGTGTATGGTCAGGAGCACAGTGATTATATACAGATGGGGGTGTATGGTCAGGAGCACAGTGATTATATACAGATGGGGGTGTACGGTCAGGAGCACAGTGATTATATACAGATGGGGGTGTACGGTCAGGAGTACAGTGATTATATACAGATGGGGGTTGTATGGTCAGGAGCACAGTGATTATATACAGATGGGGGTGTATGGTCAGGAGCACAGTGATTATATACAGATGGGGGTGTATGGTCAGGAGCACAGTGATTATATACAGATGGGGGTGTATGGTCAGGAGCACAGTGATTATATACAGATGGGGGTGTACGGTCAGGAGCACAGTGATTATATACAGATGGGGGTGTACGGTCAGGAGTACAGTGATTATATACAGATGGGGGTTGTATGGTCAGGAGCACAGTGATTATATACAGATGGGGGGTGTATGGTCAGGAGCACAGTGATTATATACAGATAGGGGGTGTAAGGTCAGGAGCACAGTGATTATATACAGATGGGGGTGTATGGTCAGGAGCACAGTGATTATATACAGATGGGGGGTGTATGGTCAGGAGCACAGTAATTATATACAGATGGGGGGTGTAAGGTCAGGAGCACAGTGATTATATACAGATGGGGGTGTACAGTCAGGAACACAGTGATTATATACAGAAGGGGGTGTACGGTCAGGAGCACAGTGATTATATACAGATGGGGGTGTATAGTCAGGAACACAGTGATTATATACAGAAGGGGGTGTACGGTCAGGAGCACAGTGATTATATACAGATGGGGGTGTATGGTCAGGAGCACAGTGATTATATACAGATGGGGGTGTATGGTCAGGAGCACAGTGATTATATACAGATGGGGGTGTATAGTCAGGAACACAGTGATTATATACAGAAGGGGGTGTACGGTCAGGAGCACAGTGATTATATACAGATGGGGGTGTATGGTCAGGAGCTCAGTGATTATATACAGAGGGGGGTGTATGGTCAGGAGCACAGTGATTATATACAGATGGGGGTGTAAGGTCAGGAGCACCGTGATTATATACAGATGGGGGTGTATGGTCAGGAGCACAGTGATTATATACAGATGGGGGTGTACGGTCAGGAGCACAGTGATTATATACAGATGGGGGTGTATGGTCAGGAGCACAGTGATTGTATACAGATGGGGGGTGTATGGTCAGGAGCACAGTGATTATATACAGATGGGGGTGTATAGTCAGGAACACGGTGACTATATACAGATGGGGGTGTATGGTCAGGAGCACAGTGATTATATACAGATGGGGGTGTATAGTCAGGAACACAGTGATTATATACAGAAGGGGGTGTAAGGTCAGGAGCACCGTGATTATATACAGATGGGGGTGTAAGGTCAGGAGCACCGTGATTATATACAGATGGGGGTGTAAGGTCAGGAGCACCGTGATTATATACAGAGGGGGGTGTACGGTCAGGAGCACAGTGATTATATACAGATGGGGGTGTATGGTCAGGAGCACAGTGATTATATACAGATGGGGGTGTATGGTCAGGAGCACAGTGATTATATACAGATGGGGGTGTATGGTCAGGAGCACAGTGATTGTATACAGATGGGGGGTGTATGGTCAGGAGCACAGTGATTATATACAGATGGGGGTGTATAGTCAGGAACATGGTGACTATATACAGAAGGGGGTGTACGGTCAGGAGCACGGTGATTATATACAGATGGGGGTGTATAGTCAGGAATACAGTGATTATATACAGAAGGGGGTGTACGGTCAGGAGCACAGTGATTATATACAGATGGGGGTGTATGGTCAGGAGCACAGTGATTATATACAGATGGGGGTGTATGGTCAGGAGCACAGTGATTATATACAGATGGGGGTGTATGGTCAGGAGCACAGTGATTATATACAGATGGGGGTGTATGGTCAGGAGCACAGTGATTATATACAGATGGGGGTGTATGGTCAGGAGCACAGTGATTATATACAGATGGGGGTGTATGGTCAGGAGCACAGTGATTATATACAGATGGGGGTGTATGGTCAGGAGCACAGTGATTATATACAGAGGGGGGTGTACGGTCAGGAGCACAGTGATTATATACAGATGGGGGTGTATAGTCAGGAATACAGTGATTATATACAGATGGGGGGTGTATGGTCAGGAGCACAGTGATTATATACAGATGGGGGTGTATGGTCAGGAGCACAGTGATTATATACAGATGGGGGTGTATGGTCAGGAGCACAGTGATTATATACAGATGGGGGTGTATGGTCAGGAGCACAGTGATTATATACAGATGGGGGTGTATGGTCAGGAGCACAGTGATTATATACAGATGGGGGTGTATGGTCAGGAGCACAGTGATTATATACAGATGGGGGTGTATGGTCAGGAGCACAGTGATTATATACAGATGGGGGTGTATGGTCAGGAGCACAGTGATTATATACAGATGGGGGTGTATGGTCAGGAGCACAGTGATTATATACAGATGGGGGTGTATGGTCAGGAGCACAGTGATTATATACAGATGGGGGTGTATGGTCAGGAGCACAGTGATTATATACAGATGAGGGTGTATGGTCAGGAGCACAGTGATTATATACAGATGGGGGTGTATGGTCAGGAGCACAGTGATTATATACAGATGGGGGTGTATGGTCAGGAGCACAGTGATTATATACAGATGGGGGTGTATGGTCAGGAGCACAGTGATTATATACAGATGGGGGTGTATGGTCAGGAGCACAGTGATTATATACAGATGGGGGTGTATGGTCAGGAGCACAGTGATTATATACAGATGAGGGTGTATGGTCAGGAGCACAGTGATTATATACAGAGGGGGGTGTACGGTCAGGAGCACAGTGATTATATACAGATGGGGGTGTATGGTTAGGAGCACAGTGATTATATACAGATGGGGGTGTACGGTCAGGAACACAGTGATTATATACAGATGAGGGTGTATGGTCAGGAGCACAGTGATTATATACAGATGGGGGTGTATGGTCAGGAGCACAGTGATTATATACAGATGGGGGTGTATGGTCAGGAGCACAGTGATTATATACAGATGAGGGTGTATGGTCAGGAGCACAGTGATTATATACAGAGGGGGGTGTACGGTCAGGAGCACAGTGATTATATACAGATGGGGGTGTATGGTCAGGAGCACAGTGATTATATACAGATGGGGGGTGTATGGTCAGGAGCACAGTGATTATATACAGATGGGGGTGTATGGTCAGGAGCACAGTGATTATATACAGATGGGGGTGTATGGTCAGGAGCACAGTGATTATATACAGATGAGGGTGTATGGTTAGGAGCACAGTGATTATATACAGATGGGGGTGTATGGTCAGGAGCACAGTGATTATATACAGATGGGGGTGTATGGTCAGGAGCACAGTGATTATATACAGATGGGGGTGTATGGTCAGGAGCACAGTGATTATATACAGATGAGGGTGTATGGTCAGGAGCACAGTGATTATATACAGAGGGGGGTGTACGGTCAGGAGCACAGTGATTATATACAGATGGGGGTGTATGGTCAGGAGCACAGTGATTATATACAGACTAGATGGTGGCCCGATTCTAACGCATCGGGTATTCTAGAATATGCACGTCGCTGATTGGTCGCGGCAGCCATGACAGGCAGCTGGCGAGACCAATCAGCGAACGAATAACCACGACAGACAGACAGAAGGACAGACAGATGGAAGTACCCTTAGACAATTATATAGTAGATGGGGGGTGTATGGTCAGGAGCACAGTGATTATATACAGGGGGGGTGTATGGTCAGGAGCACAGAGATTATATATGGATTCATACAAAACAATTTCTCATTGTTGCAAAGGAAACGGTCAGGATGTCTTGTTTGTCATGTGGCGCTCAGGGTATGCTGATTGTTGTAGTTCCCTAGCAGCTAGAAATACACAGGTTATAGATTACTCCATCTAGATTTTTACCTTATTAGTTTTGTAGACCCAGTTTGAAAAAAAATGCAGTGCGAGTCATCGTCCTTTCTATATCATCTACATTCCCTCGAAAAAGTGCAAGAACAGGTTTCACTGGACCCTGGAGCGCTGCACACATTACAGATGGCAGGGAAGGGGAATGTCACTTTTAATTTCTCTGAAATATTTTAATGATATCCAGATGTGACATTTTTTTCAGTCTTTTATGTATGTTATTGTTATGTTGATATTAAAGGGAACCTGACATCTGATTCCTAAAGCCCTAAACAGAGGAACATGAGTCAGACTCTGGCTCCATTCGGTCAGACGGGGGCGCTGCATCTCGGATCATTAGTCCAAGAGGCTGGTCCTCAATGGCTTCTTCCCACCCCACTCCAGTAGATTGACAGGTCGCTCCCTATATACACATATGGGGAAACCGGTCAGTCCAGGGAAGTGAAACGGGGAGAAGCTGTCTGGTACCGCATCGGACTAGTCAGGTCTGCCCTTATAGTATTCGGATGGCTTTTCAAAGTATGTCTTCTCTGAAACGCTGCAGTGTTTAAGAAAAGAACATGCATGGCTGCAATATTGGAGACAATTTGTGGTTGCATGTGCTTTGGGCAGTATGAATCAGCTGACAGGTTCCCTTTAAACATAATTAAAAATACTGCCATCTAATGGCCACAGCGACACTGGCGCCCCTGCTTTGAAGAATCGTCTCACCTGTCAGCCTGCAGTTATATTGAAGATGTATTATTCTAAAAGTATTCAGCCGACAGGTATCCCTCCCAAGCCCCATACCCGTGCACATGCGGGTGACTGTGGTAACATCTGGAGTCGGCTTATCTCTGTTAAGCCCCAAAAAAAAAACACTTGGGCATTTAATGTTTTATTCACAATCATGGCAATTCAGGGGGCCCCCATGAAAACACCAAAAAAATTGGGTTGGGTGGCTTTGTTCTTCATGCCAAGTTCACACAGAGCGTTTTGAGTAATTTCCAGTAGATCTACTACTAAAAAACTCCTTCAAAAAGGAAAAGTTTTCCTATTCATTGTTTTTGGAGCATTTTATTTCCCAAAGAAATTTTGAAAATTGTCCCAAAAAAGTGCATGCCAGTCGATTAAATGTGCTCCAAAGGAAGCCCTGTCAATTTGAAAAGCTGTAAAAAAAACACTACAGGAAAAAAAACTCTCCCAAAAGCGCTTCTGGAAATGAGAAACTTCCCGAAAAGGAGCTTTTTTTGAAGCTTTTTCCATGTGAAAAATTCAACTTTTTTTTTGGATCTTTGTGTGCATACCATCAAATAAATAGTACTCCAAAATGGTTTCTAATGTTTGTTTCCTTCTATTTGCAGATGAATTGGTCCAGAAGACAAGGAAGGAGATAGCAGATTATTTAGAAGCCGGGAAACGTGGGAATGCTCAGATCCGGGTGGAGCATATTGTCCGAGTAGATTATACAATAGAAGTCTTGGAGATTCTGTATTTATACTGTCAACTTCTCCTCGAAAGACTGGAATTGATAAAAACAATGAAGTAAGTCTGAAGCCGGGTACCATTGTAGCAATGTGACGAGAAAAGGGGCTACTAGAGAGGTGTGCCTAGTTTGCGAAAGTTCTTTGTCTGGGAATCAGGTTCTTCTACATTTTTCCCAATTTTTTTTTAATTAGCATGCCAATTTTTTGCTATTTTTTAATTACTCTTATACTAAGTAATAATATGAACATGTTGCCTTCTGTGTAGGGAAATGAGCCCGGATCTGGAGGAAGCCGTGTCCGGTGTGGTTTGGTGCGCTCCACGTTTAGAGGCGGACATTCCAGAACTGAAACCAGTGGGTAATAGAATATCTGCATCATAACATTTATTTTGCTAGGATGTATATCTAGGAGAAAGTTTTTAAAATTTTGCCTTAAAGTATTAGGGTGATGTACAGTGCCTTGAAAAAGTATTCACACGCACAAGGGAAATACTTTTCCAAGGAAAATGATACATGGTTTTCTAATTATTTTAACAATATAAATCTGAAGATTGTGAGATGCATTTATATTCAGCCCCTCTCCCAAGTCAATACTTTGTAGGACCACCTTTCCTGTATTTAGCTCCATTCATATTCCCATCAACTTTGACCAGCTTCCCTGTCCTTGCTGAAGAAAAGTCTCCCCACAGCATGATGCTACCATCACCATGGTTGACAGTGGGGATGGTGTTTTCAAGGTGATGTGCAGTGTTAATTTTCTGTGTTTTGCAATTAATGCCAAAAGTTCTACTTTGGTCTCATCTGACCAGAGGACCTTCTTTCACATGCTAGCTGTGTCCCCTACAAGGCTTTTACCAAACTTCAAACAGGACGTCTTATGGCTTTCTTTCAAAAATAGCTTTCTTCTTGACACTCTTCCTCAAAGGCCAGATTTGTGGAGTATACAACTAATAGTTGTCCTGTGGAGAGAGTCTCCCATCTGAGCTGTGGATATCTGCAGCTCCTCCAGAATGACTATAGACCTCTTGGCTGTTTCTCTGATTAGTGCTCTACTTGCTTGGGATGTCAGATTAGGTGGACGGCCATATCTTGCTAGGTTTGCAGTTGTGCCAATTCATTCCATTTTTGGATGATTGATTGAGCAGTGTTTGGGCTATTTTTTATAAACTAACCCTGCTTTACTCTTCTCAACAATTTTATCCCTGACCTGTCTGGTGTGTTCCTTGGTTTTCATGATGCTGTTTGATCCCTAATTTTCTCAAACCTCTGAGGCCTTCACAGAACATCTGTAGTTATACTGAGATGAAATCACACACGGGTGGACTTAATGTACTAGTTATGTGACTTCTGGAGGCAATTGGTCACTCAGGATTTTATTTAGGGGTATCAGATTACATGGGGGCTGAATACAAATGCACTGTACAATTTTAAGATTTGTATTTGTAATATAATAAGAAAACCTTTTACACTTCACAAATACTTGCTACTTTGTGTTGGCATATCACATAAAATCCCAGTAAGTTTGTGGGTGTACAGTGAACCAAAATGGAAAAGTTCACGGGGCATGAATACTTTTTCAAGGCATTATACCACACAAAGCCAACATGCTGTAATTTCCACCTGCAAATAGGAGCAGTGCAATGTGTCTTTAATGTGACGGTTGTGGAAGGGTCCAGCCCTGGTATTAAGTGTAGGGCAGCAGATATCCGAAAGCTCCCTGGAAAGGGAAATATTTGTAAATTCTGTATTTTAAATATTTAATTATTTCTTCATTAGATTTTTTTTAGACATTGCTGTGAAGCATAAAACATGTCAAAGCTGAGATGAATTTATTGTGTTTTTTGCAGGAAATGATCTTTTCTGTGCACTTTGCAGGTCTCTATTCAGTTGTGTAACAAGTATGGAAAAAAGTTTGGCAAGCTGTGCCAGAAGGGTAAAGCCGAATCTATCAATCGGAAAGTAAGTGCCAAATTTAGGTTGGTATCTCAGTAATGTGTTGTGGGATACACAAGGTCCAGGGTACCGACATATACAGTATATTATAACTTGAGCTCCATTTCATTAACTTTGGCACAACTTGAAACATTTTTCCCCAAATTCTGCATTCTTGTAGTTTTTGAAATGCATTATCCTCATGTTCTTCTTGACTTGGACAATCACTTTGTGTTATGGTTGATCATTGACCAATGATTGCTTGATCACAGGGTGTCCACTGCTTTCCCGGAATCTATTAGTGACCTGGGAAGCATGTGCTTAATTTCCTTGCGGCGCCATCACAGGAGAGATAAAGTATTACACAGTACCCAATAGGCTGTCCATGGGTAGCCTAGACGTGGTGGATCCTCCGGAGGGAAAGATGGTCTTTGTGGTCAATGTCTAAGAGATAAGTGTCCTCATAGGTTTTCAAAAATGGACAATCCCTTTAACACTTCCTCTGTCCACAGCTTATTCATGGGCTCAGCACCACAGCTCCTTCTAAATGTCTGGTGGAGAAGTACCTTATGGAGATCAGCGACCATTATAACATCCCCTATGAAGCTGATGTCACAGATTTAGTGAGTATAATTAATAAACTGTGATCTTGTCCACTGCCTCAGTTGTACATTTGAGGGACCATAATACTGTTTAAAGGGACAGTGTGTCACAAGGGTGTCACGTCCCCCTGGAAGACCTAGAGTTAGATGGTCATGTTGAGTAATGAATCGCAAATCCTCTTTAGAGATGGTGTGATTCATGTCCTATTTTAAATGGATTTCCTTTCCTTCGGTGCTAAGAGGGTTAAAGACCCTTTCCAGGCTGGCTAAGACCATACAGCCTGGTTGTTCCCAGCTGCAATTGCTTATAATTTACTCCCTCTATATATACAGTCTCTGGGCTTTTAGTCGCTGCCGTTAAAACTTTTGTCTTCCTGTGCTAAGTGCTAAAGCTAAGTGATTGGAGTAGAGTTATTGTAGTAGTGTTCTGTGGTTTGCAGTAGTACGTGTGTGTGTTTATTTCCTGTTCCCTTTTTCCCATTCAGTTTATTCCTCCCTGTCCCTATCCTCATCCATGTTGTTAGTTAGTGCTTTTGTATGATAGAGGTTTTGTATTATCCCTGTTTTGTCTTTGTGTCTTGTTTATCTTACATTTCTGTCCCATGCCTCATGGGGTTGGGGAGGGGACAGATTAGGGTTTAACAGGAGCATAGTAAAATCAAAGACCCAGGCCTCTCTACCTTCAAGAGTACTGGTCCCAGTTCCAGGAACACTTTGAGGCCCCTCTCTCTTACCGAAGACCATCACAGCGTGACAGTGTCACACGAGCGAGCACCGCTTCCCCTTTATATTGCTCAATGCTTTTACTAGTGGCTGTGTTTGGTATTGCAGTTCAGTCCCAGCCAGAATACAACAAATCTGTAATACCAGATACCAGAGATACTAAAAGCCTGGCTTTATACCTGGTATATAATGTAGAGAGAGAGTTGTGGGTGGGAGTCCTGTAACCCCTTCAAACGGAAGTGAGAATTAGAAATAAAATATGAAATGTTACTGTATATGTTTTGTCTTTTATGCTATGCCCAATTATATTTACTTCTCCAAGATCACAGCTATAACAGGTGCAGGGGTTGCAGTTGCCCTTGAGCAGGGGGATCCCCCAAAAAAACCTTTGGGTCATACGAGAATTCCAGTACTAATAAAAACCAGTGATAGTGCTGGA
This sequence comes from Ranitomeya variabilis, assembly GCF_051348905.1. Lineage (NCBI taxonomy): Eukaryota > Metazoa > Chordata > Amphibia > Anura > Dendrobatidae > Ranitomeya > Ranitomeya variabilis. The sequence continues at coordinate 599,115,819 of NC_135233.1, forward strand.
TATCTTGCAATGAGACCCATAGGCTATATGTGACCCCATTGTTTTTCTCTCCAGAGTGAAGTTCAGCTCCCAGACCTGAACCACTTGCAGGTCACAGGGGACAAAACTTGGAAAGCAGAACTGTATGGAGGAGAGAGGAGAGATTCCTCCGAGGCGCGATATGTGAGTACATCAGTAATACTGCATTATAAACATATCATGTATGCACTTATACTCTTGCTGTTAAAGAGGACCTGTCACTTGCCATAAATGTGTAATTTTTTTACCTCATATAAATGCCGCTTTTCTAATGAATCCGGTGATGTTTTTCGTTTATTTCTGAGCCTCTCTGTTCCTGAGATATGGCCTCCTCTTTCCTGTATAAAAATCTCATCATGTTTAACAAGTGGGCGTGGTCTGCAGGAGGTTCTCTTCTTAATGACCCCGCCTGGTTGGCTAAAAAACAAAATCTACAAAGAAAGAGAAGGGGCCATATCTATCAGTTCATTCAATTTGTGCTTGTCTGTTATAGGTCCCTTCACCTCATTACCCCCTAGGGGTCTACGAGCCAGAACATTGCAAGACATTTCCACCAACATTTAAGGTTGGAGTAGAGTCAGAGTATCACCCGGACATGACACTCGGCACAGTGAGTATCGGCTACTCCTAAAGGGCCTGTGTGTGATCTATAAAATATTGGCTATGCATTAAGTAGTTGTTCCTTAAAAAAATTATATTCACCTGTTTTAACCAGTGCAGCTCTGTCTCCACTGCTCCTGTGGTCCTGCTAGTCTGTTTACTACACCAACAGTGATAGCACGCTGTAGAGGCGCATGACTGCTGCAGCCAATCACTGACCTCAGTGTCAGACTAATGTGCATGTGCAGAATAATATCATTGGTGCAATTAAGCAAAAAAGATGGGACATACTGATAGATGGCACTGGAGATGTCACGATTTAAACAAGTGACTATCCATTTTTTTTAGTATTTTATCAACTTCCTTGCACTTAGCCAATTTTTTTAGGTCCCTAACAACCTCCTTAAGCAAAGACTGGAATTTGCCTGTATTGTAATGCATGTTTTCTGAGTCAGTTTATTTTCATATAATGCCTGGTCCTTTCTTTAAAAGTAGAAGTAATAGAAATAGTAGATATAGTAGTAGTAGTAGTTGTAGAAATTGTAGTAGTAGTGATAGTAGTAGAAATGATTGTACTGATAGTAGTAGAAATTATAATAGTTGTAGTAGTGATAGTAGTAGTAGAAATCATAATAGTACAGTAGTAGTGATAGTAGTGGAAATGAATAAAGTAGTAGCAGCAATCATAATAATAGTAGTGGCGGTAGTAATAGTAGTAGTAGAAATTATTATTGTAGTAGTAATAATAGTAGTAATAATCATCATAGTAGAAGTAATAAAAGTTAGTATAGTAGTAATCACAATAAAAATAGTAGTAGTAGTATAAATTTTTGTAGTAATAGTTGTGAAGATTATTACAGTAGTAGTAATTGTGGTAGTTGTAGAAATTATTGTAGTATTAATAGTAGTAGTGTAAATTAATGTAGTAGTAGCAATCATAATTATAGTAGTAGCAGTTGTGATAGTAGTAGAAATCATAATAGTAGTAGTTCGATTAATGGTAGAAATTATAGTACAGTAGTAGTAATAGTAGTGGAAATGAGTAAAGTAGTTGTAGTAGTAGTAGTAGTAATCATCATAGTAGAAGAAAATAAAAGTTATAGTATAGTAGTAATCATAATAAAAATAGTAGTAGTAGTAGTAGTAGTAGTAGTAGTAGTAGTAGTAGTAGTAGTAGAAATTATTGTAGTAATAGTTGTGGAAAGCATTATAGTAGTAATTGTAGTGGTAGTTCTAGAAATTATAATAGTATAATTTATTGTAGTAGTAATAGTAGTAGTGGAAATTATTGTAGTAGTAGCAATCATAATTATAGTAGCAGTAGTGGTAGTAATAGTAGAAATTATTGTAGTAGTGGAATTTATTATAGTAGTAGTAATTGTAGTGGTAGTTGTAGAAATCATAATAATAGTAGTAGAAAGTATTATAGTAGTAGTGGAAATTAATATAGTAATGGTAGTAATCATAATAATAGTAGCAGTAGTAATAGTTAAAATAAAAATAGTAGTAGTAGAAATTACTGTAGTAGTAATAGTAGTTGTAGAAATCATAATAATAATAGTAGTAGTAAGAATAATGGTGATATAATTTATATTAAATTATTGTAGAAGTAGAAATACAACAACCAATAAAAACCCCACACATATGGTTAATGTGGAGGGCAAACAGAAGTGATCCAACCAATTAAAAGATACATTTTACTGAAACATATTAAAATATACAATTAAAAAGCAAACAAAATCTATAAAGGGGACGCAGAGCAAATGTGGAGGGAAAAAATAATTTAATAGATAGAGAGGGTATAATAACAGTTCAGTAACTCCCCCTAGCTGGATGGCCAGGTAACCAAACCATGTACATAATACAGTGCATAGATGTAAGTGCACAAAAAGGACCCTCTCAAAATGGTGGTAGGCACATAGAGGTAGACAGTATACAGGTGTTATGACCCCAATGGCGAGGGTCTCAGAGATATCAGGAAGTCTGCGAAGTACAAAAATCCAGCTCATAGGGCAGTGGTAACTGGGTTGACCATATATCTACTCCTAACGCCAACACTAGAAGTAGCCGGGGAACATGCCTACGTTGGTCGCTAGATGTCTCGCGCCAGCCGGAGAGCTAACTACCCCTAGAAGAGGAAAACAAAGACCTCTCTTGCCTCCAGAGAAAAGACCCCAAAAGTAGGATAGAAGCCCCCCACAAATAATAACGGTGAGGTAAGAGGAAATGACACACACAGAGATGAACTAGGTTTAGCAAAGAGAGGCCCACTTACTAATAGCAGAATGTAGAAAGATAACTTATATGGTCAACAAAAACCCTATCAAAAATCCACACTGGAGATTCAAGAACCCCCGAACCGTCTAACGGCCCGGGGGGAGAACACCAGCCACCCTAGAGCTTCCAGCAAGGTCAGGATACAGATTATATACAAGCTGGACAAAAATGCAAACAAAAACAAATAGCAAAAAGCAAGAAAGTAGACTTAGCTTAATCAAACAGGAACCAGGATCAGAAGACAAGAGCACTACAGATTAGCTCTGATATCAACGTTGCCAGGCATTGAACTGAAGGTCCAGGGAGCTTATATAGCAACACCCCTGACCTAACGACCCAGGTGAGCATACAAGGGATGAATGACATACCCAGAGTCAAATCACTAGTAGCCACTAGAGGGAGCCAAAAGGTAAATTCACAACAGTACCCCCCCCTTAGTGAGGGGTCACCGAACCCTCACCAAGACCACCAGGGCGATCAGGATGAGCGGCGTGAAAGGCACGAACTAAATCGGCCGCATGCACATCAGAGGCGACCACCCAGGAATTATCCTCCTGACCATAGCCCTTCCACTTGACCAGGTACTGAAGCCTCCGCCTGGAGAGACGAGAATCTAAGATCTTCTCCACCACGTACTCCAACTCGCCCTCAACCAACACCGGAGCAGGAGGCTCAGCAGAAGGAACCACAGGCACAACGTACCGCCGCAACAAGGACCTATGAAATACGTTGTGAATGGCAAACGACACCGGAAGATCCAGGCGAAAGGATACAGGATTAATGATTTCCAATATCTTGTAAGGACCAATGAAGCGAGGCTTAAATTTGGGAGAGGAGACCTTCATAGGAACAAATCGAGAAGACAGCCATACCAAATCCCCAACGCGAAGTCGGGGACCCACACCGCGGCGGCGGTTGGCAAAACGCTGAGCCTTCTCCTGTGACAACTTCAAGTTGTCCACCACATGATTCCAGATCCGCTGCAACCTATCCACCACAGAATCCACCCCAGGACAGTCAGAAGGCTCCACATGCCCCGAGGAAAAACGAGGATGGAAACCAGAGTTGCAGAAAAATGGCGAAACCAAGGTGGCAGAACTAGCCCGATTATTAAGGGCAAATTCAGCCAACGGCAAGAAGGTCACCCAATCATCCTGATCAGAAGAGACAAAACACCTCAAATACGCCTCCAGAGTCTGATTAGTTCGTTCCGTCTGTCCGTTAGTCTGTGGATGAAAAGCGGACGAAAACGACAAATCAATGCCCATCCTACCACAAAAGGATCGCCAGAACCTGGAAACAAACTGGGATCCTCTGTCCGACACAATATTCTCAGGAATGCCGTGCAAACGAACCACGTTCTGGAAGAACACAGGAACCAGATCAGAAGAGGAAGGCAGCTTAGGCAAAGGAACCAGATGGACCATCTTGGAGAAACGATCACATATCACCCAGATGACAGACATGCCCTGAGACACCGGAAGATCCGAAATGAAATCCATAGAGATGTGTGTCCAAGGTCTCTTCAGGACAGGCAAGGGCAAGAGCAACCCGCTGGCACGAGAACAGCAAGGCTTAGCTCGAGCACAAGTACCACAGGACTGCACAAATGACCGCACATCCCTTGACAAGGAAGGCCACCAAAAGGACCTGGCCACCAGATCCCTGGTGCCAAAAATTCCCGGGTGCCCTGCCAACACCGAGGAATGAACCTCGGAAATGACTCTGCTGGTCCATTTAGCAGGCACAAACAATCTGTCAGGTGGACAAGAGTCAGGCCTACCAGCCTGAAATCTCTGCAACACACGTCGCAGATCTGGAGAAATAGCTGACAAGATAACTCCTTCCTTAAGAATACCCACAGGTTCAGCGACTCCAGGAGCATCAGGCACAAAGCTCCTAGACAGAGCATCTGCCTTCACATTCTTAGAACCTGGTAAATACGAGACCACAAAGTCAAAACGGGAGAAAAACAATGACCAGCGGGCCTGTCTAGGATTCAGGCGTTTAGCAGACTCGAGGTACATCAGATTTTTGTGATCAGTCAAGACCACCACACGATGCTTAGCACCCTCGAGCCAATGACGCCACTCCTCAAATGCCCACTTCATGGCCAACAACTCCCGATTGCCCACATCATAATTTCGCTCTGCCGGCGAAAACTTCCTAGAGAAAAAGGCACAAGGTCTCATAGTAGAGCAACCAGGGCCTCTCTGCGACAAAACGGCCCCTGCCCCAATCTCCGAAGCATCCACCTCAACTTGAAAGGGAAGTGAGATGTCAGGCTGGCACAAAACAGGCGCCGAAGTAAACCGGCGTTTCAACTCCTGGAAAGCCTCCACGGCAGCAGGAGCCCAGTTAGCCACATCAGAGCCTTTCTTGGTCATATCCGTCAACGGTTTAACAACGCTAGAAAAATTAGCGATAAAACGACGGTAGAAGTTAGCAAAACCCAAGAACTTCTGAAGACTCTTAACTGACGAGGGTTGAGTCCAATCATGAATAGCTCGGACCTTGACTGGGTCCATCTCCACAGCAGAAGGGGAAAAAATGAACCCTAAAAAGGGAACCTTCTGTACACCAAAGAGACACTTTGAGCCTTTAACAAACAAAGAATTTTCACGCAAAATCTTGAAAACCATCCTGACCTGCTCCACATGCGAGTCCCAATCATCAGAAAAAAACAGAATATCATCCAGATAAACAATCAAAAATTTATCCAGATACTTCCGGAAAATGTCATGCATAAAGGACTGAAAAACTGAAGGTGCATTGGAGAGCCCAAATGGCATCACCAAGTACTCAAAATGACCTTCGGGCGTATTGAATGCGGTTTTCCATTCATCTCCTTGCTTAATGCGCACAAGGTTGTACGCACCACGAAGGTCTATCTTGGTGAACCACTTGGCACCTTTAATCCGGGCAAACAAGTCTGACAACAGCGGCAAAGGATACTGAAATTTGACAGTGATCTTATTTAAAAGCCGATAGTCAATACAAGGCCTCAAAGATCCGTCCTTTTTGGCCACAAAAAAGAATCCCGCACCAAGAGGGGAAGAAGAAGGACGGATATGCCCCTTCTCCAGAGACTCCTTGATATATGAACGCATTGCGGTATGTTCAGGTACCGACAGATTAAACAGTCTTCCCTTAGGAAACTTACTGCCTGGAATCAAATCTATTGCACAGTCACATTCCCGATGAGGAGGCAGTGCACTGGACTTAGACTCGCTGAAGACATCCTGATAATCAGACAAATACGCCGGAACTTCCGAAGGCGTAGAAGTAGCAATAGACACGGGCAGGGAATCTCCATGAATTCCATGACAGCCCCAACTTGACACTGACATTGCCTTCCAGTCCAAGACTGGATTATGGGTCTGTAACCATGGCAAACCCAAAACAACCAAATCATGCATCTTATGCAGAACAAGAAAACGTATCACCTCCCGATGTTCAGGAGTCATGCACATGGTAACCTGTGTCCAAAACTGCGGTTTATTTTCTGCCAATGGCGTAGCATCAATACCCCTAAGAGGGATAGGATTTTCTAATGGCTCAAGAACAAAACCGCAGCGCTTGGCAAATGACAGATCCATAAGACTCAGGGCAGCACCTGAATCTACAAACGCCATGACAGGATACGATGACAGTGAGCAAATCAAAGTTACAGATAGAATAAATTTAGGTTGCAAATTACCAATGGCGACAGGACTAACAACCTTAGTAAGACGCTTAGAGCATGCTGAGATAACATGTGTAGAATCACCACAGTAGTAACACAAGCCATTCTGGCGTCTATGAATTTTCCGCTCATTTCTAGTCAGGATTCTATCACATTGCATTAAATCAGGTGCCTGTTCAGATAACACCATGAGGGAATTTGCGGTTTTGCGCTCCCGCAACCGCCGGTCAATTTGAATTGCCAGGGCCATGGAATCATTCAGACCTGTGGGAATGGGAAAACCCACCATCACATTCTTAATGGCTTCAGAAAGGCCATTTCTAAAATTTGCAGCCAATGCACACTCGTTCCACTGGGTCAGCACGGACCATTTCCGAAATTTTTGGCAATACACTTCAGCCTCATCCTGACCCTGAGACATAGCCAGCAAGGCTTTTTCTGCCTGAATCTCAAGATTGGGTTCCTCATAAAGCAAACCGAGCGCCAGAAAAAACGCATCAATATCAGCCAATGCCGGATCTCCTGGCGCCAGCGAGAAAGCCCAATCCTGGGGGTCGCCCCGTTAAAAATAAATAACAATTTTCACTTGCTGAGCGGAGTCTCCAGAGGAACAGGGTCTCAGGGACAAAAACAATTTACAATTATTCCTGAAATTACTAAACTTAAATCGGTCTCCGGAAAACGGTTCAGGAATCGGTATCTTAGGTTCTGACATAGGATTTCTGGTAACATAATCTTGTATGCCCTGCACACGAGTAGCAAGCTGGTCCACACTTGTAATCAAGGTCTGGACATTCATGTCTGCAGCAATCACAAGCCACTCAGAGGTAAAGGGGAAAAGAAAAAAAAAATGAGAGAGAGAAAAAAAAACAAAAAAAAACAAACTCAGAACTTTCTTTCTATAATCCTGCTTCTGCAATGCATTTAACATTTAATACTGGCCTGGCAAACTGTTATGACCCCAATGGCGAGGGTCTCAGAGATATCAGGAAGTCTGCGAAGTACAAAAATCCAGCTCATAGGGCAGTGGTAACTGGGTTGACCATATACCTACTCCTAACGCCAACACTAGAAGTAGCCGGGGAACATGCCTACGTTGGTCGCTAGATGTCTCGCGCCAGCCGGAGAGCTAACTACCCCTAGAAGAGGAAAACAAAGACCTCTCTTGCCTCCAGAGAAAAGACCCCAAAAGTAGGATAGAAGCCCCCCACAAATAATAACGGTGAGGTAAGAGGAAATGACACACACAGAGATTAACTAGGTTTAGCAAAGAGAGGCCCACTTACTAATAGCAGAATGTAGAAAGATAACTTATATGGTCAACAAAAACCCTATCAAAAATCCACACTGGAGATTCAAGAACCCCCGAACCGTCTAACGGCCCGGGGGGAGAACACCAGCCACCCTAGAGCTTCCAGCAAGGTCAGGATACAGATTATATACAAGCTGGACAAAAATGCAAACAAAAACAAATAGCAAAAAGCAAGAAAGTAGACTTAGCTTAATCAAACAGGAACCAGGATCAGAAGACAAGAGCACTACAGATTAGCTCTGATATCAACGTTGCCAGGCATTGAACTGAAGGTCCAGGGAGCTTATATAGCAACACCCCTGACCTAACGACCCAGGTGAGCATACAAGGGATGAATGACATACCCAGAGTCAAATCACTAGTAGCCACTAGAGGGAGCCAAAAGGTAAATTCACAACAACAGGAGGATAAAAGGGGTATCAGAATCCACTATATATCCCCTAGTGCTATTAACAATGAATAGATAAACCCTTAGGTTAAAGTACTATACAGTCCAAAATAAAAAGGTGCTGCCAAAAAATAGGCTTAACATTCAGAAAGTATACCTGTGTGATGTAAATTACAGCTGCCACGAGGGATGGGCTCAGCATCCCCTCACCCCGACGCGCGTTTCACCGCCAGCTTCTTATCTTTTAATTTTACTCAGTTGGATCGCTGCTGTTTGCCCTCCACATATTAGCCATATGTGTGGGTTTTTTTGGTTGTTGTATCTTGCATGAAATACCTATACTTACTAAGGACTACCATTTTGGTTTGGAAGTAGTAATAGTAGTAGTTGTAAAAAGTGTAATAGCAGTAGCTAAATAAATCGTAGTAGTAGTACAATCATTATAGTAGTAGTTTAAATGATTGTAGTAGTAGTAATACTAGTTGTCGTAGGAATCATTAGGGGTATAGACTATACCTATAGTTGTAGTGAAAATCCTAGTATTAGTAGTAGGTGTTGTAGGAATGATGATGCTAGTAGTGGTGGTAATAGTAGAAATCACTTGGTAGTTATAATTACTAGTAACTAGTTGATTGGATCTTGTGGTTGTACTGTACATTACAGGTCTCTCCTCCCCATCACGTTGGTCTCTATGAAACAAAAAAAATCCTTACTCTCCCTCCACCCTTTGAGGTTGGAGCAGCGCCATCAGTCCCTGATTATAGTCCAGTAAGTATCCGCTTTTGAGAGCAGCCGGCGGTTGGCAGGTGGGGGATGGAGGGGTGATCATGGGGGGAATGCAGAGGTATTAGTAGTTTTGCCTCCGTGTGAAGCGCACGGTGTGATTGGCTCTCGATGTTGATGGGTAGGGGGAAATTTCTCATTCCATATGGATTTCCCTGTCCCTATACACAGCAGATAAGTCTACGTTACTCAAGAAAAACCCTTTGGATTGTAGGGCTATCATTATGCTGAATCTCCTGGATGCTTCAAGACAGAATTTTCAGATAAGAAAGTTCCACCTGCTGTCCCTGTCTGTCCTCCTTCATGTGATCTGGTGAGTACTGGGGAGTTTTACATGTTATGTATCTCTCCGCTCTGATTAAGGGCTCTTTCTCACGCCAGTGTGTCTGGTATGTGTGGTGACCGTTTTCACACGTACCAGACACACTTACACATGTAGACCCATTTAAGTGAATGTGTCTGCATTGTTCCCTGCTCTGCTGTCGATCAGCACGAGCAGGGAAGAATGTTCAGAGCTATATTCAACTGATAACAGTGAGAGAAGGCAGTGGCTGATGGGACTACTGCTCCCATCAGCCTACACCTGCTGCCGCTAATAACAGTGAGAGAAGGAGTGGCTGATTGGAGTATTCATCAGCCGATGCCTGCACTATAGATAAATAAATAAAATGGCTTGGGTTCCCCTGTATTTTTGATAACCAGTCAGGCAAAACTGACAGCTGCGGGTTGCAACCCTCAGCTGTCAGCTTCAGCAAGGCTGGTTATCAAGAATAGAGAAGTCCCCATGCTAGTTTTTTAATTATAATAAATCATTTTTTTTAAAAAACAGCGCGGGGTGTCCCCCATTTTTTACAACCAGGTACTCTCAGGCTGGTAAGTGGCTACAGATATTGACCACCCCCAGCCTAAAAATAGTAGCCTGCAGCTGCCCAGAAAAGGCGCATCTATTAGATGCGACAATTCTGGCGCTTTGGCCGGCCCTTTCCACTTGCCCTATAGTGGTGGCAAGTGAGATTCATATTTGTGGGGTTGATGTCACCTTTGTATTGTCTGGTGACATCAAGCCCATGGGTTAGTAATGGAGAACCGTCTATACGACACCTATCCATTACTAGTCCTATAGTTACATGGTAAATATAGACACAGCCAGAATAAAGTCCTCTATTATAAACAAAACACTTATCCATTTTTATTTAAAAAATAACAAACACAGTTATACTTACCGCCCATTCCATTGAAGCCTTCGTCTCTTGTAATAAAACAAAAATAAAAAAACAACAATATCCCTCACCTGTCCGACGTTCTCTCCCATGCCGTAATCCATGTTTGGGGATTATTATTATTATTACACATTTTTATAGCGCCATTTATTCCATGGCGGTTTACATGCGAATGGGGCAAATATAGACAAGTACAATAAACATGAGCAAAACAAGGCACACACAAGTACAGGAGGAGAGAAGACCCTGCCCGCAAGGGCTCACAGTCTACAGGGATAAATAGTTTTCATCCTAGACGGTGACAAGATGCTACCATCCAGGCTGAGAACCACTGATGAATGAGCTGCTGCGAGCGCAGCATCAATGAGCAGCGGTGACATCATCGGAGTTACTGCCAGTCACTGAGGCTGTGTTCCCAGTCGGGCTGAACTGCGGTGACCTCAGCACTGTGAGAAAAAGTCTCTGTGTTCACCACAGTTCAGCTCAGTGAGTTCACCGCAGATCTTTGATTAGATTTTTTGGTTGTACATTACAGGTCTCTTCACCCCATGATGTTGGTCTATATGAAACAAATAAGTTCTATACCCTACCGCCGCCCTGTAAGGTTGGAGCAGCGCCATCAGTCCCTGATTATAGTTCAGTAAGTATACGCTATTGAGAGCAGCCAGGGGTGGGCAGGCAGGGGATGGAGGGGTGATGGGAACTGTTAATCAACTCTTAATTCAATTTGTGAAAAGTTTATCTTGCATCTTCTAAAGTTATGAGCACGATGTTAAAATGATCAATGTAAAATCAATGCAGAAATTATGTACAAAATGTCATATATCCAATTTTATATATTTTTTAGCTTCCTCATGGATACGCATATGCCAGTGTTAAGCGCAATTCAAGTATGTATCTATTCAATTTAACATAATTATTTTTACAATTGAGAATTCTATAATGAGTAACTTAACTTTTATTGATCAGCCTTGGAAAAGATATGAATCTTAATATCATCCTCCATTATATGTTTTTCCTTCTGTTCTGAAACATGCTGAAAGTGCTGTTTTAACTGCTTAGTCCATGCTCTTTTAGTAGCTGCTTTGAACTGCTGCTTCTAGCAAGAATCCATACTCGAACCCTATTTACATTGTCCCTTTGTGAACTTCTCTGCTCCTCCATGCTCAGACTGAGATCGTTTGTAAAAACTGCTTGAGTATAGATTTTTGCTAGAGTAGCAGCTCAAAGAAGCATCTAAAAGAGCATGAACCAGGCAGTTAAAACAGGACTTTTAGCATGGTGTTTCGGAGAAATGGAAGCAAAATTAAGTAGTGGATTACATTTAGAAGATTCATAACTTTAAAAAGGCTGATGAATAATTAAATAAAAGAAAGTTTAGTTACTCTTTGTCCCCAAAATCTGTACTCTGCCTTCTCCTTACCTAGGATTTAGAATACTGGTGTCATGTTTTGTGGCGGTGGGATATTTAGTCCCTCTTAGGCACCAGGCAGGGCCGGCGGCAGCACCCGGCCTACCAGGGCAAGTGCCGGGGCCCTGAAGAGACAGGGGGGCCCACTCACACAGTCATAGAGCCATCTGGCTGCTTTAACCCTTTCTACCCTTTCAATTTGCGCTGGCACAAGCATCTTCTCACTGTCAGTGCAGGGCCAGGCACACATAGGGGTTAATTAAGGACACAGCCAGCGTGACATTGTGGGCGGAGAGTTCTCCTGCTCTGAATCTCCTGGCTGTGTGCACTCCTGAACTTATCGGAGGAGACGGAACTCCTACCAGCACCTGAGTGAGTGCAATGCTATATTGCTGTATGTTCTGACAGTCTGGGACTGGGTGACCTGGGGCGGCCATGGGCTGGGCGGCTGCAGCTGATATATATATATATATATACTACAGCAGCCGCCCAGCCCAGGCACCCAGCACAGCCTGTATAGATACAGTGTATCTATATATATAATTGTCTAAGGGTTTTTCCGTCTGTCTGTCTGTCTGTCTGTCTTTCTGTCTGTCTGTCTGTCTGTCTGTCTGTCCTGGAAATCCCGTGTCTCTGATTGGTCGAGGCCGCTAGGCCTCGACCAATCAGAGACGGGCACAGCATGGCGACGATGATGTCATAAAGGTTGCCTCGACCAATCAGCGACGGGCACAGTCTGCCGCGAATTCGCCTCGACCAATCAGCGACGGGCACAGTATCAATGTAGATGTCATAATGGTTGCCATGGTGACGATGATGTCATAAAGGTTGCCTCGACCAATCAGCGACGGGCACAGTCTGCCACGAATTCTGGAATCATCATTGTCCATATACTACAGGGACATGCATATTCTAGAATACCCGATGCATTAGAATCTATATATATAATTATCTAAGGGTTTTTCTGTCTGTCCTGGAAATCCCGCGTCTCTGATTGGTCGAGGCCGCCTGGGCCTTGATCAATCAGCGACGGGCACAGTCTGCCGCGAATTCTGGAATCATCATTGTCCATATACTACGGGGACATGCATATTCTAGAATACCCGATGCGTTAGAATCGGGCCACAATCTAGTATAATATATATACAGGACAGGTGCTGGGGGCCTGGGCTGGGTGGCTGTTGAAGTATATACACTGCACAGTACCTCTCCTCCTGTATATATACACTGCACAGTACCGCTCCTCCTGTCCTGTATATATACACCGCACAGTACCACTCCTCCTGTATATATACACTGCACAGTACCACTCCTCCTGTATATATACACTGCACAGTACCACTCCTCCTGTATATATACACTGCATAGTACCACTCCTCCTGTCCTGTATATATACACTGCACAGTACCACTCCTCCTGTATATATACACTGCACAGTACCACTCCTCCTGTATATATACACTGCACAGTACCACTCCTCCTGTATATATACACTGCACAGTACCACTCCTCCTGTATATATACACTGCATAGTACCACTCCTCCTGTCCTGTATATATACACTGCACAGTACCACTCCTCCTGTATATATACACTGCACAGTACCACTCCTCCTGTATATATACACTGCACAGTACCACTCCTCCTGTCCTATATATATACACAGCACAGTACATCTCCCCTGTATATATACACACTGCACAGTACCTCTCCCCTGTATATATATACCGCACAGTACCACTCCTGTATATATACACCGCACAGTACATCTCCCCTGTATATATACACACTGCACAGTACCACTCCTGTATATATATACCGCACAGTACCACTCCTGTATATATACACCGCACAGTACATCTCCCCTGTATATATATACCGCACAGTACCACTCCTGTATATATACACTGCACAGTACCTCTCCCCTCTATATATACACTGTACAGTACCGCTCCTCCTGTATATATACACTGCACAGTACCGCTCCTCCTGTATATATACACTGCACAGTACCGCTCCTCCTGCCCTGTATATATACACTGCAGAATTTACAATAGCTATCACTCATGTAAGAAGTGAAATCTGGCATTGTACTATACCTATATTTATCTGCTGTATCTGGGCATCATGAATCGTGGTATGTGTTAAAGGGGGGGCCCACTGAGACTCTTTCGCCCGGGGCCCTCAAAAACCTGGAGCCGGCCCTGGCACCAGGGCTTATGTTGGTTACCTCGGTTCCTCCATGAGCTGCGCGCCTGTTCTCCTTATATAACAGACAATCATATTGTGTATTTTAGTTAGAATCAGTAAAATGTCTATATATATATATATTTATTTATTCATGACCATGTAATTTCGACTGTGATTTGGAAGCAATTTTACAACTAATCTTCCATTTAATAAAATGGCAATAACATTGACAATATACCTGTTAATTCTAGCTCCTGGTAAATGGTATCACAAGTTCACAAAATAGTTGCCTGATGGCGCAGCTTGGATTATCCTCTGTGAATCTTCTACTGTATACAATTTATCTCCCCGGGTGATGATAGCGGCTGCTGTCAAGAAAACTGCTGCAATAATATAAAGAATATAGTATATTTTATACAGATCATATATTTTAAGATTTTATTTCTTGTTCCTTCGATATGTTTAGTGCTTCTTATCAATGTGTAACATATTTATTTTATTAAATAAAGTGGCAATAAAAGTTATTTTTTTTTGGTACATAACTTAAGCAATTTCCTAGATGTCGGCAATGGTCCCGCTACTTACTGTATGTTCTTCTATTAATGGCACAATCTAGTCATTAAAGCTTTTTTTCATCTATTTTTTATAATCAGTATTGTTAACAATTAGAGGCAGTGCAGTCTGTACTTATATTACCTACCAGTTTAGAGAGGAACACAGCACAATCTGTGCCAATATTATTAAAAGAGAAAGACAAGGGGACAGTACTATCTGTTTTTATTACATTTACAAGAAGAAAGGACTGCAGAACAAACTGTGTCTAGATTATCTACAATTATAGTCAGGAACACAGCTCAATCTGTGCCTGTGTTATCTAAAGGGAAAGACAGGGAGGCAGCACTATCTGTCCTTACCTAATTTAGAGGTCTAGGGGAGGCAGTGCAATCCATACACTTATTATCTACTAGTTCAGTCAGGAATAAAGCATACTCGGTGCCCATTTTATCTTCCAGTACAGTTAGGAAGACAACACAATCTGTTCTTATATTATCTAAAGAGAAAGGCAGGAAGATAGTACTATCTGGACTTATATCATTTAGAGGGAGAAATATAAGCAGTGCAATCTGCGCCTTGATTATTTGAGGGTACAGTAAGGAACATAGCACAATCTGTGCTTATTTTATCGACAAAGAAAAACAAGGAGGCAGTTCTATCTGGACTTATATAATTTATGAAGGGAAAGTGCACTCTGTGCCTAGATTATCTATGAGTACTCTCAATAATACAGCAAAATCTGTGACTATAATCTCTAAAGTGAAAGACGGGATGCAGTACTGTCTGTGCTTATTACATTTATAGGGAGAAAGGGAGGCATTATCTACCTGTAGAGCACTATCTGTGCTTATATTATCTAAGGGGAAAGACAGGGAGGCAGCACTATCTGTGCTGACATTAGGGTACCGTCACACAGTGGCATTTTTATCGCTACGACGGCACGATTCGTGACGTTGTAGCGATATCGTTACGATCTCGCAGTGTCTGACACGCTACTGCGATCAGACACCCTGCTGAGAATCGTACGTCGTAGCAGATCGTTTCAAACTTTCTTTCGTCGCTTGATCACCCGCTGACATCGCTGGATCGTTGTGTGTGACAGCGATCC
Organism: Ranitomeya variabilis; assembly: GCF_051348905.1. NCBI lineage: Eukaryota > Metazoa > Chordata > Amphibia > Anura > Dendrobatidae > Ranitomeya > Ranitomeya variabilis. The sequence continues at coordinate 599,131,366 of NC_135233.1, forward strand.
AGCGATGTGTTCGCTGGTAACCAGGGTAAACATCGGGTAACTAAGCGCAGGGCCGCGCTTAGTAACCCGATGTTTACCGTGGTTACCAGCGTAAAAGTAAAAAAAAAAAAACCGTACATACTCACCATCTGATGCCCGTCAGGTCCCTTGCCGTCTGCTTCCTGCTCTGACTGAATCCGGCCGTACAGTGAGAGCAGATCACAGCGGCGACGTCACCGCTGTGATCTGCTCTCACTTTCCGGCCGGCAGACAGTCAGAGAGGAAAGCAGACGGCAAGGGACCTGACGGACATCAGATAGTGAGTATGTACGGTTTGTTTTTTTTTACTTTTACGCTGGTAACCACGGTAAACATCGGGTTACTAAGCGCGGCCCTGCGCTTAGTTACCCGATGTTTACCCTGGTTACCCGGGGACTTCGGCATCGCTCCAGCGCCGTGATTGCACAGTGTGACCGCAGTCTACGACGCTGGAGCGATAATCATACGATCGCTGCGACGTCACGGATCGTGCCGTCGTAGCGATGTAAATGGTACTGTGTGACGGTACCCTTAGTTACAGCGAGAAAGGGAGGCAATACAATCCATAGCTATATTATCTATTGGTAAAGTCAGTAACACAGCACAATACAGGTCCTTCTCAAAAAATTAGCATATAGTGTTAAATTTCATTATTTACCATAATGTAATGATTACAATTAAACTTTCATATACTATAGATTCATTATCCACCAACTGAAATTTGTCAGGTCTTTTATTGTTTTAATACTGATGATTTTGGCATACAACTCCTGATAACCCAAAAAACCTGTCTCAATAAATTAGCATATCAAGAAAAGGTTCTCTAAATGACCTATTACCCTAATCTTCTGAATCAACTAATTAACTCTAAACACATGCAAAAGATACCTGAGGCTTTTAAAAACTCCCTGCCTGGTTCATTACTCAAAACCCCCATCATGGGTAAGACTAGCGACCTGACAGATGTCAAGAAGGCCATCATTGACACCCTCAAGCAAGAGGGTAAGACCCAGAAAGAAATTTCTCAACAAATAGGCTGTTCCCAGAGTGCTGTATCAAGGCACCTTAATGGTAAGTCTGTTGGAAGGAAACAATGTGGCAGAAAACGCTGTACAACGAGAAGAGGTGACCGGAACCTGAGGAAGCAGTGGAGAAGGACCGATTCCAGACCTTGGGGAACCTGAGGAAGCAGTGGACTGAGTCTGGTGTGGAAACATCCAGAGCCACCGTGCACAGGCGTGTGCAGGAAATGGGCTACAGGTGCCGCATTCCCCAGGTAAAGCCACTTTTGAACCATAAACAGCGGCAGAAGCGCCTGACCTGGGCTACAGAGAAGCAGCACTGGACTGTTGCTAAGTGGTCCCAAGTACTTTTTTCTGATGAAAGCAAATTTTGCATGTCATTAGGAAATCAAGGTGCCAGAGTCTGGAGGAAGACTGGGGAGAAGGAAATGCCAAAATGCCTGAAGTCCAGTGTCAAGTACCCACAGTCAGTGATGGTGTGGGGTGCCATGTCAGCTGCTGGTGTTGGTCCACTGTGTTTCATCAAGGGCAGGGTCAATGCAGCTAGCTATCAGGAGATTTTGGAGCACTTCATGCTTCCATCGGCTGAAATGCTTTATGGTGATGAAGATTTCATTTTTCAGCATGACCTGGCACCTGCTCACAGTGCCAAAACCACTGGTAAATGGTTTACTGACCATGGTATTACTGTGCTCAATTGGCCTGCCAACTCTCCTGACCTGAACCCCATAGAGAATCTGTGGGATATTGTGAAGAGAAAGTTGAGAGACGCAAGACCCAACACTCTGGATGAGCTTAAGGCCGCTATTGAAGCATCCTGGGCCTCCATAACATCTCAGCAGTGTCACAGGCTGATTGCCTCCATGCCACGCCGCATTGAAGCAGTCATTTCTGCCAAAGGATTCCCGACCAAGTATTGAGTGCATAACTGAACATTATTATTTGATGGTTTTTTTGTTTGGTATTAAAAAACACTTTTATTTGATTGGTCGGGTGAAATATGCTAATTTATTGAGACAGGTTTTTTGGGTTATCAGGAGTTGTATGCCAAAATCATCAGTATTAAAACAATAAAAGACCTGACAAATTTCAGTTGGTGGATAATGAATCTATAATATATGAAAGTTTAATTGTAATCATTACATTATGGTAAATAATGAAATTTAACACTAAATGCTAATTTTTTGAGAAGGACCTGTATGTGCCTTCATTAAGGGAACGACACAAAGGCAGTAATATCTGTGCCTACGAATGTACAGGGAGAAAGAGAACTATGCTTACCTTATCTACAAGTTTTCAGGAACATAACACAGTTTGAACTTATATTATCTGAAAGGAAAGCCAAGATGGTAGTATAGCAGGAGAGGGAGGCAATACAATTCATGCCTATATAATCTTCCCGTAATTAATCTTTCTTGATTAATGCATATTATGGTCTATATTTGTGAAGCGCCTAAATCTGAATATGTGGAAATGAACAATGCCAGATAAGTGTGGGACCAGTGGATGGATATGGTGCACACTAATAGTGCACAAACTCGTGAGTTATGTGGTCACCTAGTGGCTGTCATGTGAATTGCAGCCTGTCAGTGGTTTTGCCAAATCCCACTTATTAAACCTGACAGGGCACACCTGTGAAGTGAAAACCATTCTCGGTGACTACCTCTTGAAGCTCATCAAGAGAATGCCAAGAGTGTGCAAAGCAGTCATCAAAGCAAAAGGTGGCTACTTTGAGGAACCTACAATATAAGACATAATTTCAGTTGTTTCACACTTTTTGTTAAGTATATAATTCCACATGTGTTAATTCATAGTTTTGATGCCTTTAGTGTGAATGTACAATTTTCATAGTCATGAAAACACAGAAAAATCTTTAAATGAGAAGGTGTGTCCAAACTTTTGGTCTGTACTGTATATTAAAGTCACAATTCATCAGTATACTGTACATTGAACCTTCAGCTCATGGATATTTTTTTCTGGTTAGTTTCCTCATTTTCTAACATTTAATCTTTAGTGATAAATATTCAAATCGGGTATATAACATTACAGCTTAATTACTGGGGAAATATTAACCTACACACTTTGCACTCACACAATGTCAGCACTTTGGATCTACATACTACCTGCTGACCTCCTCCGCTGACAGGACCATGTAGCATCAGTCAGTAAGGTAAGTCCTATCCTTGTTCTACAGTTTTTGAACCTTCTCGTCATCTGAAAGTGTATTTCTATTTCTTGTGGGCCAGAATAAAAGAAGGAGCCGGTTGACGAAGAGATTAATACCGTTTACAGGACTATAGTGATTATATAGTTGCCAACTGTTTATACTATACTAGGGCTGTAATGGTCAGAAAAGCTCAGGGCACTAATTAATTGGCTTTTGTTGAGTGCAAAGCGGGTATTAAACTATAGTGTCCTGAACCGCCCGATACGTGATGTGCCAAAGCTTCTTCAATGGGGCGATCAACCCATTGAAGAAGCTTTGGCGAAACTCTCATCAGCATTTCAGATAGAGCCTCCACAGGACATTATTACGGTCACTATGACCATACAATAGTCTGATACCTCTTTTGCACTTTTGTCACTTTTTTCATGTGTTTTAACTTAGGACTATGGAAATTAGCCATTATACAGTTATATGAAAAAGTTTGGGCACCCTGTAATAATTATAGGGGATAACTCAGGAGACTCTTTGAGTGGAACAAGACAACTACAGGACACAGTTTTATAAGTGGTAAAGTCTATATTATCACACGGTGATTCAAACAGGTGCAGAGAGAAACTCAAGTCCACAACACTTGGTGCAAATAATAAACGCAGCTTAGCAGTCTATAGGAAACTTCAGAGGAAAATGCAATCACGCAGAAAGTCTATGAAGCACAGTTAGTCTTGAGGATACTTGACACGAATAAATCCTTGTCTTAGTCCAGGCACAGATAGATATGCTTATTAGGCAGTTCAAATCATATCTTAGCTCAACCAGGGAGGCCTGGTTAATAGTCTCAGGTTATTGCAAATCAGCAACAGCTTACATGACCAGCAAATGCAGATGGAAGTAAACACGAACAGCAGATGAAGGAGGATTACTGGAAACTTGTGTATGCAGCAGGAACTCAGAGCAGAGTAGCAGGATCACCACACAGGTTCACAGGAGCAGGTGTATAGCCAGGGAGTAATCAGAGGTCAGGAGCTGGATGCAAGGCAGAATACTCTAGCACAGACTGAAGGCTGGGGTGGAGTTTTATAGCAGGAGACACAGTGCACATGAGACCAAAGATGCCATCTTGGAAAAGGGCAGTAATGTACAAAAGGTAAAAAATGTTCAGAGTCCTGACACACCCCTATTAATCTTAAGGCTAGGTTCCCATTGCGTTAGGGCAATCCGTTTAGCGCTAGTGGATTGCACTAACGCAATGTTTATTTAGGGGCCGCGTTAGGGGTCGCGTTAACGTCCCCGCTCTCGCAGATCCCCGATCTGCGAGAGCGGGGAACGGACCTCGGGTGCGCCGCGGACGCTGCAAGCAGCGTCCGAGGCGAGTTACAAAAGAACGGCACATCGCTAGCGCGAGCCGAAAAAGGCACGCGCTAGCGATGCGCTACAGGGAAACTTCACATTGCTGTCAATGGGTGCGCTAATGGACCCGTTGCACGGCGTTAATTGCGACATTTTCGCCATGCAACGCTGTCCGTTAGCGTGCACACATTAACTCAATGTGAACCTAGCCTAAGCTTAATGTTTTATAAAAATTGTTTTTTGCAACAGCTATTTCAGTTTCATATATCTAATAACTGTTGGACACAGTAATGTTTCTGCCTTGAAATTAGGTTTATTGTACTAACAGAAAATGTGCAATCTGCATTCAAACAAAACTTGACAGGTGCATAAGTATGGGCACCCTTATCATTTTCTTGTTTTACATACTCCTACCTACTTTTTACTAACTTACTAAAGCACTTTTTTGGTTTTGTAACCTCATTGAGTTTTGAACTTCATAGCCAGGTGTATGCAATCATGAGAAAAGCTACTTAAAGTGACCACTTGCAAGTTGTTCTCCTGTTTGAATCTCCTCTGAAGAGTGGCATCATGGGCTCCTCAAAACAACTGTCAAATGATCTGAAAACAAAGATTATTCAACATAGTTGTTCAGGGGAAGGATACAAAAAGCTGTCTCAGAGATCTAACCTGTCAATTTCCACTGTGAGGAACATAGTAAGGAAATGGAAGAACACAGGTACAGTTCTTGATAAGGCCAGAAGTGGCAGGCCAAGAAAAACATCAGAAAGGCAGAGAAGAAGAATGGTGAGATCAGTCAAGGACAATCCTCAGATCATCTCCAGAGAGCTGCAGCATCAACTTGCTGCAGATGGTGTCACTGTGCATCGGTCAACTATACAACGCACTTTGCACAAGGAGAAGCTGTATGGGAGAGGGATGCGAAAGAAGCCGTTTCTGCAAGCACGCCACAAACAGAGTCGGCTGAGGTATGCAAAAGCACATTTGGAGAAGCCAATTTCTTTTTTGGAAGAAGGTCCTGTGGACTGATGAAACCAAGATTGAGTTGTTTGGTCATACAAAAAGGCGTTATGCATGGCGGCAAAAAAACACAGCATTCCAAGAAAAACACTTGCTACCCACAGTAGAATTTGGTGGAGGTTCCATCATGCTTTGGGGCTGTGTGGCCAATGCCGGCACCGGGAATCTTGTTAAAGTTGAGGGACGCATGGATTCCTCTCAGTATCAGCAAATTCTTGACAATAATGTTCATGAATCAGTGACAAAGTTGAAGTTACGCAGGGGATGGATCTTTCAGCAAGACAATGATCCAAAACACCGCTCCAAATCTACTCAGGCATTCATGCAGAGGAACAATTACACTGTTCTGGAATGGCCATCCCAGTCCCCAGACCTGAATATCATTGAACATCTGTGGGATCATTTGAAGAGGGCTGTCCATGCTCGGTGACCATCAAACTTAACTGAACTGGAATTGTTTTGTAAAGAGGAATGGTCAAAAATACCTTCATCCAGGATCCAGGAACTCATTAAAAGCTACAGGAAGCGACTAGAGGCTGTTATTTTTGCAAAAGGAGGATCTACTTAATATTAATGTCACTTTTCTGGTGAGGTACCCATACTTATGCACCTGTCAAATTTTGTTTGAATGCAGATTGCACATTTTCTGTTAGATATATGAAACTGAAATAGCTGTTGCAAAAACATTTTTTTTTATAAACATTAAGCTTAAGATTAATAGGGGTGCCCAAACTTTTTCATATAACTGTATATACACTGAGTAGAACTTCTATCGGTACTCTATGAGGTTATTTACTACATTAATGTTGCTGATTTTCCATGCAACTTCTTTGGTCTCTTTTACACTCACCATGAAGTGATACTTTCTTTCTAATTTTGACAACATTTTATAGTGGTGACATGTCATCCATAATAACGGTCACATTGCACACATTGGAGCCGCCATTTATTCCAGTGGAATAATGAAAATACATATAGTAAAAATCAGTATTCTGCATTCTTCTCAATGCAAAAATGACACATAACGCATATATAGGGGAACCTTGGAAATTATTTATTTTGATTGAAGAAAGTTAGACCAAGAGCAATTTCTCTCTAAAGGACTCTCTAAGCCAGGGGCCCCCAACCTGTAGATTGAGAGCGACATATGGCTTGTAGTCCCATGATTTGTGGCTCGCGGTTGTCTGCCAGCTTGGTGCTTTAGCTCCAGGCAGGGCCAGCATTAGGGGCAGGCGGACCAGGCAGATGCATACGGCCCCGCTCCTCCAAGGGCCCCCAGCCAGAGGCGTGCTGCTAATAGCAGCAACCACACGGCCAGTATGGGTCCCGGCGTCGTACCGCCACAACGCGCATTCAGTTTATCGTCTTCATAGATGCCAATACATCTGCAAGCAGTGATGGAGGAGAGAGCGTCAGATGACACTCCTTCCATCATTTCCCCTCTGCTTATGACTCAGGGGATGCGTGATGAAGTCACTTCATTGTACGCAGCGATGTGCCAGCCGTGGAGCCGATGAGACGTGCTGCAGAAGCCAGAGCAGCAGTGGAACAGGGAGAGGTGAGTATTGTGTGTCTGCATTATAGTGTGTGTGGGGCTGCACTATATTGTGTGTATGGGGGCTGCATTATACAGTGTATGTGGGGGGCTGCATTATACCGCATGTGGGGGGAATGCACTATACAGTGTGTGGGGGCTGCACTATACTGTGTGAGTATGGGGGCTACATTATACTGTGAGTAGGGGCTGCACTATACTGTGTGTGTGAGGGGCTGAATTACACTGTGAGGGGGCTGCACTATACTGTGTGTGGCTGCAGTATACTCTCTGGGTGGCTACAGTATACTCTCAGGGTGGCTGCAGTATACTCTGAGGGGGGCTGCAGTATTTTCTGAGAGGGGATGCAGTATACTCTGAGGGGGCTGCACTATACTGTGTGTGGGGGGCTTCATTATACTGTGTGTGTGTGCAGCTGCATTATACACTGAGGGGGCTGCATTATACTGTGAGAGGGGCTGCATTATACTCTGAGGGGGCTACAGTATACTCTGAGGGGGGCTGCATTATACTCTATGAGGGGAACTGCAGTATACTCTATGAGAGTGGCTGCAGTATACTCTGAGAGGGTCTGCAGTATACTCTGAGGGGGCTGCATTATACTTTGGGGGGTTGCATTATTCTATGAGGGGGGCTGCAGTATACTCTATCAAAGACCATGAGGAGTGCATTATACTATATGTACTATATGGGACCTGCATTATACTTTATGTGGGATATCTGTCCGTACCATTCTTCCTCAGCCGGGGAAAGAAACTCGGGAACAAGTGTTGAACGACTTCAATATTGTCGATCTCACTCATTTAAGGGTCTGAACTCAGCGCATGGAAATACAACCGAAACGTTTCTGTGTGATGGTGCAATATGTGAGAGTTTGGGGCCCCACTTTAAACTTTTGCCCAGGGCCCCCACTTTGTCTAAAACTGGCTTTGGCTCCAGGTCTAACAAATAGATATGAGGAGCACATCTCAAATACTGAATCCTCTGTAAGAGAAGTGGGACCTGAATGTGGCTCTCAAGGTCAGAAACGTAGGGAACCACTGCTCTAAGCCATAAGTCAGGCATGTGATAAGATAAACTTTGTGTCCCTTATTTGAAGGAGTTTCCCCAGGGTTGTAACTGTAGTGGGTGCAGAGGTTGCAGTCACACCCAAGCCCTGGATTCTACGTGGGGCCAAAAGGTCCTTTTTCTCATATGGGAGACAAATATTAATGAAGACCCATGAAATTTCATGTATGTGTTGAAGGATTTGCATTGGGGACAATGAGCTTCATGCTGCCCCACTGAGGTTACCCATCATAGTTAATTATGGTCAAGGTTTGACCAGATTCAACAGGGTTATTATTATTATTTATTTATATAGCACCATTAATTCCATGGTGCTGTACATGAGAAAGGGGTTACATACAGAGTTATAGATATCATTTACAGTAAACAGGTTTACAGTGACACACTGGTACAGAGGGGAGAGGACCCTGTCCTTGCGGACTTACAGTCTATGGGGGGGGTTATGGACCACAACAGAAGGTGACTTGCTGTACAGTCATAAACAACAAGAGCTTCATGTTGTGTAGGTACAGACCTGACCAATGGCACAGAGCGGGCAGGACTTGATGTAAATCATGTTCATTAGCAAGCAACAAGACTGCAAGGAATGCAGGATGGCAGGGAAACAAGTGCAGCAAGATACATCAGAAGACACAGAGACAGGAATGTGGATATGCACAGGAACTGTAGATGCAGAGTCAGTCCAGGACTGGCAGCAAGCAAATGGTTAACCCTAGAACGCATACCCATAGAAATCTACACATTCACGCACCTGGGGCCTTTTAGGCCTGTTTACAATTATCATAGAATAACTCAAATAAAAATACTTTTCAAAGTTTATTGCAAAGTAAGGATGCATTCCCACTAGCGCAGGGGTCCGCCAGGAGGGGATCCGTAATGGATCTGACCTCCTGGTGACCCCAGCTAAGGCTGGCGGAATCCCGCCATTCCGGCAGCCTTAGCTGGAGTTACCAGGAGGTCAGATCCATTATGGGTGTGAGGTTACTAGGGAGAGGAAGGAAAGTGGACCCACTGGACCGTGATGACGATCCCCTCACGGACGAGCTGACCAGGTGGACCGCCCCCTATACAGGGAGTGTTAGGGGCAGGCCCGTGAGGGACTACCACCACGGAAGCTGGGGAAGCACAATAGAACAGCAAAGGGTAAAAGAGGAACCAGACCGAAGGAAGAGGGAGAAACACAGGGCTATGGTGACACAGGACTGATGGGACTGAGAGGGCAGGAGGACCGGCAACACAGGGACAGCAGGAGGACCGGCAACACAGGGACGGCAGGAGGACCGGCAACACAGGGACGGCAGGAGGACCGGCAACACAGGGACGGCAGGAGGACCGGCAACACAGGGACTGCAGGAGGACCGGCAACACAGGGACGGCAGGAGGACCGGCAACACAGGGACGGCAGGAGGACCGGCAACACAGGGACTGCAGGAGGACCGGCAACACAGGGACGGCAGGAGGACCGGCAACACAGGGACGGCAGGAGGACCGGCAACACAGGGACGGCAGGAGGACCGGCAACACAGGGACTGCAGGAGGACCGGCAACACAGGGACGGCAGGAGGACCGGCAACACAGGGACGGCAGGAGGAGCCAAGAGCACTAGCATAGCACAAGTGATCTACAGGCACAGAGAGGCGGACGGAAGCTGCTTACATACCAGGACAGCGAGGCACTTCCGGGTGAGGGTCCTCCATGAAGAGAGAGAGGAGGGAAGGAGTGTCGCCAGGAAGGTTAGAGGTGCACGCGCGCAGTGCTGAATCTGGCGTGCGCGCACACCCGACGAGCAGCAGAACCCAGACAGCCTGCAGGGAGGAGACATGGAGAAGAGGACGCCGCAGGAGAGGAGGCGTGCCGAGACGCCGAAGACAGGTGAGCATGAGGCGGCAGCGGCGTAACAGTACCCCCGTCCTTACACCTCCCCTTACCCCTAAGGCTGGAAAGAAATCTAGCTAAGATACGAGGGGCCTGAATGTTCTCCCGAGGCTCCCAGGATCTTTCCTCAGGCCCAAAACCCTTCCAGTCCACCAAAAACAAAGTTTTACCCCTGCGCTTTTTCATGGCTAAAATGTCCTTAATCTCAAAATTATTATCCGCAGAAACAGGGGAAGGTGAAGACAAGGCAGAGGCATGAAACTGATTAAAGATTACGGGTTTCAGAAGAGAAACATGAAAGGAATTGGGAATGCGAAGAGAGGCCGGAAGCTTCAGTTTGTAAGAAACATCGTTAATACGTGTCAAGACCTCGAAAGGACCAATAAAGCAAGGACCAAGTTTGTGCGAAGGGATTTTAAGGCGAATAAATTTAGACGAAAGCCAAACCTTATCCCCCGGACGAAATATAGGGGAATCAAGACGCCTCTTATCCGCATGACTCTTCATCCTAAGTTGAGCTAGTTCTAGGGCAGACTTGGTCTCCTGCCAGATCCTGGAGAATTCCCTAGACAGAAGCTCCGACGCAGGCACAGACGAGACAGGAGGGACCGGTAGAGGAAGTCCAGGGTTTAGTCCATAAACGACAAAAAATGGAGACTTGGCAGAGGCTTCACTGGTGTGATTATTATAAGAAAACTCTGCCCATGGCAGTAAGTCGGACCAATCATTATGATGAGCGTTGGTGAAGTGCCGGAGATAAGTTACCAAAGTTTGGTTAGTACGTTCCACTTGGCCGTTGGACTGAGGATGATAGGCTGAGGAAAAGTCGAGCGAGATGTTCATCGACTTACAGAGAGACCTCCAGAACCGAGCGGTGAACTGGACACCACGGTCAGAAACGATATGTTGAGGTAGACCATGAAGGCGAAAAATATGTTGAACAAAAATCTTCGCCAACACAGGAGCTGATGGCAAATCTGAGAGAGGAATGAAATGAGCCATTTTCGAGAAACGATCCACAACCACGAGGATGACGGAGCAACCAGAGGAACGAGGCAAGTCAGTAATAAAATCTACTGCAATATGTTGCCACGGAGCAGAGGGTACAGGAAGAGGATGCAAAAGACCAGAAGGCAAGTGTCTAGGAACCTTGTTCTTGGCACAAGATGGACAAGACTCGACAAAACTTCGGACATCCTTCAAAAGAGTTGACCACCATTAGTAGCGGGATATGAGGTTGTAGGTCTTTTTGAAACCAACATGACCCGCCAGTTTGGAGGCATGACCCCAAAGTAAAACACGTCTCTTGTCTTTCTCAGAAACAAAAGTCTTACCCGGCGGTAAAGAAGTCAGGGAGATTGGGGCCACCGTGATGACGATCCCCTCACGGACGAGCTGACCAGGTGGACCGCCCCCTATACAGGGAGTGTTAGGGGCAGGCCCGTGAGGGACTACCACCACGGAAGCTGGGGAAGCACAATAGAACAGCAAAGGGTAAAAGAGGAACCAGACCGAAGGAAGAGGGAGAAACACAGGGCTATGGTGACACAGGACTGATGGGACTGAGAGGGCAGGAGGACCGGCAACACAGGGACGGCAGGAGGACCGGCAACACAGGGACGGCAGGAGGACCGGCAACACAGGGACGGCAGGAGGACCGGCAACACAGGGACTGCAGGAGGACCGGCAACACAGGGACGGCAGGAGGACCGGCAACACAGGGATGGCAGGAGGACCGGCAACACAGGGACGGCAGGAGGACCGGCAACACAGGGACTGCAGGAGGACCGGCAACACAGGGACGGCAGGAGGACCGGCAACACAGGGACGGCAGGAGGAGCCAAGAGCACTAGCATAGCACAAGTGATCTACAGGCACAGAGAGGCGGACGGAAGCTGCTTACATACCAGGACAGCGAGGCACTTCCGGGTGAGGGTCCTCCAGGAAGAGAGAGAGGAGAGAAGGAGTGTCGCCAGGAAGGTTAGAGGTGCACGCGCGCAGTGCTGAATCTGGCGTGCGCGCGCACCCGACGAGCAGCAGAACCCAGACAGCCTGCAGGGAGGAGACATGGAGAAGAGGACGCCGCAGGAGAGGAGGCGTGCCGAGACGCCGAAGACAGGTGAGCATGAGGCGGCAGCGGCGTAACAATGGGTCCCCTTCTGGCGAACCCCAGCGCTACTGGGAACACAGCCTAAGATGTGTATATTTCAAAACATAATTATGTGCATAAAACAACAAAAAAGTAAGTAAACGGGCACGCCAAATATAGGCATTTTTTTAATGAAAACATTTATTGGTTGTAGCAAACAAATATTTATTTGTAACTTTACATATTCCCCCAACAATTCTTGCATATTATTTTTTCGGCTGAATGTTCCTTGCATACATTTTGTCCGCAAGTAGAACAGAAACGCTCCGATTTTCTTTCCTTCTTTGCTGGACAAATATAGCAGCGCTGTCATGCAGAATCCACACTCTTCCCAGCAATAGCAGAGTCATAAAAATTCTTCCCCAGTTAACAATACAGACTAAAAGACTGAGTATCACATGTAAACCTAGTACAGGCCTAAAAGGCCCCAGGTGCGTGAATATGGGGGTAGTCCCCAAAAAACAGTGTGTGAACAGCACCAGTATTAGCAGAGAATCTTTCAGTATGCTTACAGTAGACAAATGGTTAACTGCAGTTCTGACCACCAATGAGACTCTGTCATATACTTCCATGTACTTTCATATCTCCTCAGTCCAATATTATGTCGTATAAACCTGTATAATGTTCTATTTATGATTACGTTCCTTAAGTAAGTGAATGTTTCTACATCAGTGTAGTCATATATTGTACAACTGCAGCAACATCAATTATAATTAACCATTACAACTGTAATAAAGTGCATTAAATGCTCTAATAATATGCACTTTAATAAAGTTAATGTTGTTTCATAGTATCTGTATAGGGGATCTCTATTTCTGGCTTGATAATTAATATAATGCCGCAACCATAATTTGGTCATTTCTGTCCATGTTCCATGTCTCACTGCAAATAAGTTACGTGACCATAATTCTTACAGATGTTGTCACGCTTATTGGTCATTATAAAAGAAAAAAAGTCACATTTTTTTCTCTTGCTGAATTCCTTGTGCAGTAAAAGGTGTTTAATTTTTAATGAGGTATTATACACATTTATAATTTACAGCTTTGTGCTGCGACGTCCTACTCTGCTGGATACCTGTCCTTGTCTTCTGTGCTGCTGGGACTTGATGCTCAGGTGAGTCTTTCATGGTCATACATGATATGATTTGTAAAATGTTATGTTTTATTGGTGATTGTTCTAAATATATTTGTAAATATCTATCAAGCTCTCATATTAAAATTGAAAAATGGATCTTGTCTTGGGCTGAGACCATCCAACTCCCCCTCTTCTGCAAAGAGGTAATTGAAGTTAGAATCTAATGGATAGCAGATACCCCAGCTTGCCTAGAAATGCAGAGGGTGAAAGATTTATAGGCCTTGCCTGCATATGTCTTAGAACTACAAACTGATGTGAGCTTCTTTATTCCATTCAAACTATTATGTATACTGAGGTTTTTATGAACGGCATAGATATGTTAGATATGAAATTCATATTTTCAGAGTTGTGGCGAACGTAATGTCTTACATCACTGGGTGGTGACCATAACACCTTCAAATTAAATATCAGTGAGATGGATGATGCTATCCATGCCATGTTTCCTATTTATATAAAGGTGAAATCGTAATAGGAAACATGACAGTAATATCTCCCACCTGGGACCTCTAGGGGTGAAGATATCATAGAATTTGAAATCTTGAAATTTTCTAAGACTGAGCCACATCCTATGGTTTTCTGAAGACCAGCCCTCTTGAGAGTCACCAGAGGGAGGGTGTGTGGGCGTAACTTGTGTTGATAAAAGCAAATGCCAAATTATATTCTTGGTCAGCCTGGGAGATGCAGTTTTCTGTAGTTTTGCCTCTACAAAATGAAGAGCTCCCTTTCATAAAAGACAGAGCCAACCCTGCAACATCAGGTTTAGTACATTTCTTTTGTTTAACTTTTTTATCTACTATATAGTTGTCTAAGGGTCACTTCCGTCTGTCCTTCTGTCTGTCTGTCACGGATATTCATTGGTCGCGGCCTCTGTCTGTCATGGAAATCCAAGTCGCTGATTGGTCGTGGCAAAACGCCCACGACCATTGCCACGACCAATCAGCAACGGCCACAGTCCGGCGGCAAAATGGCCGCTCTTTCCTCCCCGCAGTCAGTGCCCGCTCCATACTCCCCTCCAGTCAGCCCTCACACAGGGTTAATGCCAGCATTACCGGAGCGCGGTGTAACGCACTCCAGTAACGCAGCTATTAACCCTGTGTGACCAACTTTTTACTATTGATGCTGCGTATGCAGCATCAATAGTAAAAAGATCTAATGTTACAAATAAGAATAATAAAAAAAAAAGGTTATTCTCTGTGTGACCAACTTTTTACTATTGATGATGCATATGCAGCATCAATAGTAAAAAGATCTAATGTTACAAATAAGAATAATAAAAAAAAAAGGTTATTCTCACCCTCCGACGTCGTGGCTGTCCTCGGCAGTGCAAGCGGCAGGTTCCGGTGCCAAGGATGCTATACGAGAAGGACCTTCCATGAAGTCACGGTCATGTGACCGCGATGTCATCACAGGTCCTGCGCTCATACCAACCCTGGGACCGGAAGCTGCCACGTGCACTGCACACAGGCGCCAGGACTTCAACGGGCCTTCGGAAGGTGAGTATATGTTTATTTTTTATTTTACTTCACTGGGCAATATACTACGTGGCTGGGAAATATACTATGTGACTGTGCAATATACTACGTGGCTGGGAAATATACTACGTGACTGTGCAATATACTACGTGGCTGGGAAATATACTACGTGGCTGACCAATATACTAAATACTACGTGGCTGGGCAATATACTACATGGCTGGGCAATATACTACGTCACTGGGCAATATACTACGTTACTGGGCAATATACTACGTGGCTGGGCAATATGACTGGGCAATATACTACGTTACTGGGCAATATACTGCATTACTGGGCAATATACTACGTGGCTGGGCAATATACTGCGTCACTGGGCAATATACTACGTTACTGGGCAATATACTACGTGGCTGGGCAATATACTACGTGGCTGGGCAATATACTACGTGGCTGGGCAATATACTATGTGGCTGGGCAATATACTACATGGCTGGGCAATATACTACGTGACTGGGCAATATACTACGTGGGCTGTGCAATATACTACGTGGGCTGTGCAATATACTACGTGGACTGTGCAACATACTACGTGGCTGGGCAATATACTACGTGGCTGGGCAATATACTACGTGGACATGCATATTCTAGAATACCCGATGCGTTAGAATCGGGTCACCATCTAGTTTAACATAATTGTTTATACTGTACTGTTTTGTAACATCTTTGTATATTTTTATAAATGCCGCCTACTTTTTTTGAATTAAATACATAAAATGTAATAGCTGTGTTCCTCTTTGTATGTTAACCTCATGCCTGAAAGAATACGCTATTTCAACAGGCGTCCAATCGACCTCTATAACCGATTAGTAGTGTCAGCTTGTAGTTTTTTTGTTATGGTGGAGCTGGCAGTGACTGTACCGGGGTATATACATATTGAATGTGTTGGAATCAGAGGAGTATATACCATACGCTCACTGTGAGTCCTTTGGTAACTGGCCTTGTAGGGAAAACAGATGTGGCCTTTTCCATTACTCTTTGGTCAATCGTGTAATTGCTCTGGTGGTTGGAGGCAGCAAAGTGCCATCCCCTGACAGTGAGGGTTTTTATTGATGCTTTGTAGTAGTTTCATAAGCCAGCAAAAATGAAAATAGTTCATCTGTAGTGGATGAGTTGGTGCTGTCAAAGCAAATCTATATCCACTGTGTAAGAGCTGCTACTGATGAAGGGGCAGCAAAAGTGGAAACCACTCATGACACTATTTTATGGCTACAATAGTGGCAACCGAGACAAAAAATATATCAGACATTTGCAACATGTCATCATAGAGTCAAGATTAAAGGTCTTGTCTGGGACTGGGACATAGTGATGACCAATCCATATCCATAGGACAGATCATCAATGTAAGATTGGAGGGCATCCGACACTTAGGACCCTAACCGATCGGCTAATATCTGCTCCTGCAGCGGCCAGTTGTAAGCAATGTATGCAGCGGAGAACAGTGTGAATGCTCAGTATCTGTATTAATTAGCAAATATTCTGAGCACATATTGCTGTAAAAGAACTAAAGTAAAGGGAATAGAGGAGAATATGAGGACTAACATAGTAACGTGTATAATTGTGGTTTTTAGGTATTCTAAGCATGTTTGGAACAAAGTTTAAAGCTCAGAACCTGAGTGCCAGCCTAAAAAATGTCAACAGCCAAATAGAAAAGGTGAAAGAGAACAAAAGTAAGTATAAGTAAGGGGCGCTTATAAGTTAAAGAGAACCATCTACCCTACCAACAATTCTTTATAGTGATATTAATAGGTTTATAAACATATCACTGATTCTATATACAGTATACTGTGCATATATACAGTATATATTGTTCAGCTTCTAGTTACACTTAAAATGTCTTTTATGGAACTCGGCAGGAGGTTGTTCCAAACATCTTGGAAAACTAACTACAAATCTGTATATGAGGCTTGTGCAAATCCTTCTGTCTCTTCATGTGATCCCAGACAGACTGGATGAGGTGAGATCAGGGCTCTGTGGGGGCCGGATTATCACTTCCAAGACCCCAGGATTAATGCAGTAGATGAAGGACATGTCATGCTTCATGCCCTTCCTTCCAAAACTGTGCAAAACCTGACGAAGGCAAAGGGCGGTCACCAAATATTGATGCAATTTAGATTTCCCTTTTGTTCATTCATTTTCTATTGTGTTACTTGATAAACATAAACTATTAACGCTTCCAATTTTGAAAGCCCCTTATTCATAAAATACAACATTAAGAATGAAAAGTCGTGAAATCACAGGATGGATAGACATGTTAATAGTATAGAAATGATGAAAAAGTGGAAGCAAAAATTTAAAAGCATCTTGATTTAGTATCAAGTATGAGTGCCACACGCAGAAATTCCTGCACTTGATGGTTGTTTAAGGAATGTTCTGCATACAAATCATCAAGATCCTCTGCTGGCAGCTCCTCTATACCGCTGAAGTGTCATGGAGGCGGTGCCACTTTCCTGAAGAGTCACTCTGTCCTGTCTGATAATCACAGTGTGGGGTCTTCATCAGTGGAATAAACAGTGATCTATTTTTTTTCTACTTTTACAGGTAAAACAGAGGGACAGACTAAGAAAGAGATTGTACAGCACTTAGAAGCCAAAAGGGAATCTAGAGCCAGAATCGCAATGGAAAAAGTTATCCAACAAGAAAATCAGATTGAAGCCCTGGAGATGGTCCAGATATGTTGCGATACACTGTATAAAAAAATTGGATTAATCCAATCTATGGAGTAAGAAAGTGACATCTTTATCCTTACATCCTGGTCTGCAATGCAACAGTTCTGCAAAATAATGATGCATAATCTCAGTTCCTACTGAACTGGGAGTCAATTGCAGGTGTGAAATCAAATGTAACCACATCTTCCATTTACTATAATGCAGAGTGATTGCACGGACCCCTATTCTTGCGGTCACTGGGGATCCATAGGGTCATATCAGGGCTGGTTCCAGATTTATACTCCCAATTGGACCCCCTTTGTTTTCAATTTTTCTTCGTAGCCTTCCAATAGCTATGAATTCTTTACATTTTTCGATTGTTACAAGCTATAGTTTTTATCATTAGCATTTTGGGGACTATGCAACTTTACGATATTTGTCAATTTATAACACCGTCTGACTGCATCCTAAATTGCAGTTTAACCTCTTAGATCCTGCTGTCAATCAGAGCTATCTCCATTCACACCAGTTAGACTCGGTGTAGGCTGTGTATAACACAGGTCCTGAGCTCACTGAGTACATGTATGATGATGCCACATGTTGAAACCTGGGTTAAGTGGCCCCCAAGTTGCTGTGGGCCCCAGGCTCAATAAGTACTGGCGCCAGGCCTAGGTGAGATCTTCATCATCATTTGTATAATTCATGCAGAAAACTTTAAAAATACAGTTTATTGCAATCCTATATTATTTCTCAAATTACACTGGAACCTCAGCATCTGCTGTAAATGTCACTGTTGTGCTTTCTTTATATGCAGTAGCCTTGACCCGACCCTCTCGGAAGCCGTGTCTACTGTGATCTGGGCGGCGCCACATCTGGAGACTGAGGTCCCCGAGCTGAAGAAAGTAGGTAGAAATCACATAGTTTATAGCAATCAAGAAACTTGGAATGACTGGAGCCCAATAATACATATTTAATTTAAATGGTCTATATACTATCTCTAAAGTGATGGATTCACAGCTACCCTGCTCAGTACTGCTGTATAATAACCTCCATGCTGATGCTGCTTCTGGACATGTGCTACATAGAGACAGGAGAGAAGGAATCAGCCACGTCTGTGTACAGGAGACATCGTAGCAGTTAAGGTACCTTCACACTAAACGATTTACCAACGATCACGACCAGCGATACGACCTGGCCGTGATCGTTGGTAAGTCATTGTGTGGTCGCTGGGGAGCTGTCACACAGACAGCTCTCCAGCGACCAACGATGCCGAAGTCCCCGGGTAACCAGGGTAAACATCGGGTTACTAAGTGCAGGGCCGCGCTTAGTAACCCGATGTTTACCCTGGTTACCATTGTAAATGTAAAAAAACCCAAACAGTACATACTCACATTCCGGTGTCTGTCACGTCCCTCGCCGTCTGCTTCCTGCACTGACTGTGAGTGCCGGCCGTAAAGCACAGCACAGCGGTGACGTCACCGCTGTGCTCTGCTTTTACTTTACGGCCGGCGCTCACAGTCAGTGCGGGAAGCTCTGAGCAGCAGCGCGGATGCCGGGGGACGTGTGACAGACAGCAGAAGGTGAGTATGTACTGTTTGTTTTTTTTACTTTTACAATGGTAACCAGGGTAAATATCGGGTTACTAAGCGCGGCCCTGCGCTTAGTAACCCGATATTTACCCTGGTTACCATTGTAAAACATTGCTGGCATCGTTGCTTTTGCTGTCAAACACGACGATACACGCCGATCTGACGACCAAATAAAGTTCTGAACTTTCAGCAACGACCAGCGATATCACAGCAGGATCCAGATCGCTGCTGCGTGTCAAACACAACGATATCGCTATCCAGGACGCTGCAACGTCACGGATCGCTATCGTTATCGTTGCAAAGTCGCTCAGTGTGAAGGTACCTTTAGTTGAGTCAAAGCCAGGATTTAATGGGATTAAATAAAATAACAGAAGGACGTCTCCATTCTGCTGGACAAACCTCTGGCTTTGTGTGATTTCAGCCTTCTGACTGAATGTATAATGATGAGACCATGCTTTCATGTATTACAGGTAGTTCAGCAACTTTGCCTGAGATACAGCAAAGAATATGGCAACCTCTGTAGAGTCAACAATCTTAAGACAGTTAATCCAAAAGTAAGTAGAATGTGTATATTGTGTCCTTTGTGTTATCCAACTGGAATCCAGACAGAAAAACCCATACAATTAGACATTAAGATGAAAAAAAGGTGTATGCACCATAGTGATATCCAATGCCGGTACCAGTGGGGTAACGCTAAGAGAGGCAGAAAACGTGAACCACCATCTTCAACACCCGGCGTCATCAGGATGCAGATACCATTCAATAGAATGATGAAACAGGGATCTGTCGGGTCCTTTTACCACCATTCCGCCTGTGTGTCTGTTCAGAGCCTCTGTCCACACACAACACAGAACAGAGCGGAGCTTGGGGGGGGGGGGGACAGGGCTAAGTGAGTAGTTTTCTCTTTCCTTTATTTTGTGAGTACTTGTAGGGGACATAGTGTATTTGAGGGCCATAAGACTGTGTGGGATCCATCAGACTGAGTGGGGGGCAGTGGGACCCTCATACTGTGTTGGATGCTGTGGGGTGCTGTCATACTATCTGGGGGAGCTGTGTGGCCATCATACTGTGTTGGAGGCTGTGAGGTGCTATCATACTGTCTGGGGGGGGGGGGCTGTGTGGCCATCATACTGTGTTGGAGGCTGTGGGGTACTGTCTACGGGGTTGTGTGGCCGTCACACTGTCTGGGGGGGGGGGGCTGTGTGGCCATCATACTGTGTTGGAGGCTGTGAGGTGCTATCATACTGTCTGGGGGGTTGTGTGACCATCATACTGTCTGGGGGGTTGTGTGACCATCATACTGTCTGGGGGGGGCTGTGTGGCCGTCATACTACTGTGTTAGAGGCTGTGAGGTGCTATCATACTGTCTGGGGGGTTGTGTGGTCATCATACTGTCTGGGGGGCTGTGTGGCCAACATACTGTCTGTGGGGTTGTGTGGCCATCATACTGTCTGGGGGGGGGGGTTGTGTGGCCGACATACTGTGTTGGAGGCTGTGGGGTGCTATCATACTGTCTTGGGTGCTATAGAGGACATCATATTGTCTGGGGAACTGTGGAGGACATCATAATGTCTGGGGGTCTGTGAGGCCATAATGCTGTGTATGGGGACTGTGGGCCATTAAACTGTGTAAAGTGTCATGATTTTCCAATGGCAAGGAAATAAAAAATAACAAAACGGACTAGCTCTCGGGTGATGGAAACTAAAGTTGACCGTGACCTGAACCTCACACAACACTTGAAGCAGCCGGGGAGTGTTCCTACGATGCCCTAGACACCACGCGCCAGCCGGAGATCTAACTACCCCTATCAGAGGAATATACAGGCCTGTCTTACCTCCAGAGATGTACCCCAAAAGGAGATAGCAGCCCCCCACAGATATTGACGGTGAGTTCAGAGGAAATGACATACGTAGGATGAACAGCAGGTTTAGCATAGAGAGGTCCGCTTTCTAGATAGCAGAAGGACAGGAAAGTGTTACTTCACGGTCAACTTAAAACACTACTCAAAAACACCATCCAGAAATTACTTTAAACTCCAGTGACAACTCATGCCACTTGGAGTGGCAATTTCTGTCCACAAGAGCTTCCAGCTGCAGCGAGACACATTACTGCAATCTGGACAAGAAGATAGCATAAACTCAAAACAAAATTCAACTTAGCTGAACAGGAACTTGAGGCAGGAGAATGCAACAGAATGCTACTGATACATTGTTGGCCGGCATAGGACTAACAGCCAAGCAGCCTTAAATAGGAAACTCCCCTAATGGGTGGCAACAGGTGAGCAGAGATAGCAGAAAGCACACAAGTGGCACTACCATCAAACACCACCGGGGGAGCCCACAAACAGAATTCACAACAGTACCCCCCCCCTTAAGGAGGGGGCACCGAACCCTCACCAGAACCACCAGGGCGATCTGGATGAGCACTATGAAATGCACGAACCAAATCAGGAGCATGAACATCGGATGCTGTCACCCAGGAATTATCCTCCTGACCATAGCCCTTCCACTTAACCAGATACTGAAGTTTCCGTCTGGAAACACGGGAGTCCAAGATCTTTTCCACCACATACTCCAATTCACCCTCGACCAGCACAGGAGCAGGAGGATCAGCAGACGGAACAACCGGCACCTCATACCTCCGCAACAATGACCGATGAAAAACATTATGAATAGTAAAAGATGCTGGGAGGTCCAAACGAAAGGACACAGGATTAAGCACTTCCAGAATCTTATAAGGGCCGATAAACCGAGGCTTAAACTTAGGAGACGAGACCTTCATAGGAATAAATCGAGAAGACAGCCACACCAGGTCCCCAACACAAAGACGAGAACCAGCACGCCGATGACGATTAGTGAACTGTTGAGTCTTCTCCTGGGACAACTTCAGATTGTCCACAACCTGTCCCCAAATCTGATGCATCCTATTCACCACGGCATCCACTCCAGGACAATCCGAAGACTCCAATTGACCGGACGAAAAACGAGGGTGAAACCCCGAATTACAAAAAAAAGGAGAAACCAAAGTGGCAGAACTGGCCCGATTGTTAAGGGCAAACTCTGCCAACGGCAAAAAATCAATCCAATCATCCTGATCAGCGGACACAAAACACCTCAAGTAAGTCTCCAAAGTCTGATTAGTACGCTCAGTCTGGCCATTAGTCTGAGGATGGAATGCAGACGAAAAAGACAAATCGATGCCCATCCTGGCACAGAACGCCCGCCAAAATCTAGACACAAACTGAGTACCCCTATCAGACACTATATTCTCAGGAATACCATGCAAACGCACCACATTCTGAAAAAATAGAGGAACCAGCTCAGAGGAGGAGGGCAACTTGGGCAAGGGTACCAAATGAACCATCTTGGAAAAACGGTCACACACCACCCAGATGACAGACATCCTACGAGAAACAGGAAGGTCAGAAATAAAGTCCATAGAGATGTGCGTCCAAGGCCTCTTAGGAATAGGCAAGGGCAACAACAACCCACTAGCCCGAGAACAGCAAGGCTTGGCCCGAGCACAAACATCACAAGACTGCACAAACATACGCACATCTCGAGACAAGGAAGGCCACCAAAAGGACCTAGAAACCAAATCCCTGGTGCCAAAAATTCCAGGATGACCTGCCAACGCGGAAGAATGAACCTCCGAGATAACTCTACTGGTCCAGTCATCAGGGACAAACAGTCTACCAGGCGGACAGCGATCAGGCCTATCCACCTGAAACTCCTGCAATGAGCGTCGCAGGTCTGGGGAGACAGCTGACAATATCACCCCATCCTTCAGGATGCCAGTAGGTTCGGAATCACCAGGCGAGTCAGGCTCAAAACTCCTAGAGAGGGCATCCGCCCTCACATTTTTAGAACCAGGCAGATATGAAACCACAAAGTTAAATCGGGAGAAAAATAACGACCAGCGCGCCTGTCTAGGATTCAGACGCCTGGCTGACTCAAGATAAATCAGATTCTTGTGATCAGTCAAGACCACCACCTGGTGTCTAGCACCCTCAAGCCAATGACGCCACTCCTCAAATGCCCACTTCATGGCCAAGAGCTCCCGATTTCCAACATCATAATTTCGCTCAGCGGGTGAAAACTTTCGAGAAAAAAACGCACATGGTCTCATTACTGAGCAGTCAGGACCTTTCTGCGACAAAACTGCCCCTGCTCCGATCTCGGAAGCATCCACTTCAACCTGGAAAGGGAGCGACACATCAGGCTGGCGCAACACAGGAGCAGAAGAAAAGCGGCGCTTAAGCTCCCGAAAGGCCTCCACAGCCGCAGAGGACCAATTAGCAACATCAGCACCCTTTTTAGTCAAATCAGTCAAAGGTTTAGCAATGGCAGAAAAACCAGCTATGAATCGGCGATAGAAATTAGCAAATCCCAAGAATTTCTGAAGACTCTTCAGAGAAGTAGGTTGTATCCAGTCACAAATAGCCTGAACCTTAGCAGGGTCCATTTCCATAGATGAAGGGGAAAAAATATATCCCAAAAAGGAAATTCTCTGAACCCCAAAAATACACTTTGAGCCCTTCACAAAAAGAGAATTAGCCCGCAAAACCTGAAAAACTCTCCTGACCTGTTGAACATGAGATTCCCAGTCCTCCGAAAAAATCAGAATATCATCCAGATACACAATCATAAATTTATCCAGATATTCACGGAAAATATCGTGCATAAAGGACTGAAAAACGGAAGGGGCATTCGCGAGACCGAAAGGCATTACTAAATACTCAAAATGGCCTTCAGGCGTATTAAATGCGGTCTTCCACTCATCCCCCTGCTTAATCCGCACCAAATTATACGCACCACGAAGATCGATCTTAGTGAACCACTTAGCCCCCTTTATGCGAGCAAACAGATCAGTCAGTAAAGGCAAAGGGTACTGGTATTTAACTGTAATCTTATTCAGAAGTCGATAGTCGATACAAGGTCTCAATGAACCATCCTGTTTACCCACAAAGAAAAAACCTGCCCCTAGTGGAGACAAAGAGGGGCGAATATGACCCTTTTCCAAAGATTCTCTGATATACTCCCGCATAGCAGCATGTTCAGGTACAGACAGATTAAACAGACGACCTTTAGGAAATTTACTACCGGGAATCAACTCAATTGCGCAGTCACACTCTCTGTGAGGAGGGAGAGAATCAATTTTAGGCTCCTGGAAGACATCATGAAAATCTGACAGAAATGCTGGGATCTCAGAGGGAGTAGATGAAGAAATGGGAACCAAAGGAGCATTCCCATGAATCCCCCGACATCCCCAGCTCAACACAGACATTGATCTCCAGTCCAAGACTGGATTATGAATTTGTAACCATGGTAATCCAAGCACTAAAACATCATGTAAATTGTATAACACAAGAAAACGAATAATCTCTTGGTGGTCTGGGGTAAGATGCATAGTCACTTGTGTCCAGTATTGTGGTTTATTGCTAGCCAAAGGTGTAGAATCAATCCCCTTTAGGGGTATAGGAACTTCCAGAGGCTCTAAATCAAAACCACAACGCTTGGCAAAGGACCAATCCATGAGACTCAGAGCGGCGCCAGAATCCACATAAGCATCCACGGTAACAGATGATAATGTACAAATCAATGTCACGGACAAAATAAATTTAGACTGCAAGGTACCCATAGAAAAAGATTTATCAACCTTTTTATCAACCTTTTTTATGCGTTTAGAGCATGCTGATATAACATGAGCTGGATCCCCACAGTAGAAGCACAACCCATTTTTACGCCTGTAATTCTGTCGTTCGCCTCTAGACAGAACACTATCACATTGCATATGCTCTGGTGCCTTTTCAGAGGTCACCGCCAAATGGTGCACAGGTTTTTGCTCAGAAGATACCGCCAAATGGTGCATAGGTTTTTGCTCAGAAGATACCGCCAAATGGTGCACAGGTTTGCGTTCCCGCAAACGCCGATCAATCTGGATAGCCAATTTCATGGCATCATTCAGACCTGTAGGCACAGGGAACCCCACCATGACATCCTTCACGGCATCAGAGAGACCCTCTCGGAAATTCGCTGCCAGAGCGCACTCATTCCATTTAGTAAGCACCGACCATTTACGAAATTTTTGGCAGTATATCTCAGCTTCGTCTTGCCCTTGGGAAAGGGCTATTAAAGCCTTCTCAGCCAAAATCTCTAAATTAGGTTCTTCATAAAGCAACCCCAAAGCCAGAAAAAACGCATCCACACTTAGCAACGCAGGATCCCCTGGCGACAATGCAAATGCCCAATTTTGTGGGTCACCCCGCAGCAGAGAAATAACAATTTTAACCTGTTGTGCAGGATCACCAGCGGAGTGAGATCTCAGAGACAAAAACAATTTACAATTCTCTTTGAAATTCAAAAAACGGGATCTGTCTCCGGTAAAATATTCAGGCATAGGGATCTTAGGTTCAGACATTGGAGCACGTAAAACAAAATCTTGTAAGTTCTGAACCTTTGTAGCAAGGTTATTCAAACCTGCAACCAGACTCTGTGGATCCATGATTCAAACAGGTGTAACCAAAGCCATTCAGAGATTAAGAGGAGAGGAAAAAAAAAAAAAGGCTGAAGACTGCAGTTTAAGCAAGAAGTACAAATGAGCAAACTAAGGAGCAGTTTCAAACACAATAGAGGAAAAAACTTTTCTTATTCTTTCCTGCTTTAGTGCATGGTTTTAACACATGTGGCCGGCCAAACTGTCATGATTTTCCAATGGCAAGGAAATAAAAAATAACAAAACGGACTAGCTCTCGGGTGATGGAAACTAAAGTTGACCGTGACCTGAACCTCACACAACACTTGAAGCAGCCGGGGAGTGTTCCTACGATGCCCTAGACACCACGCGCCAGCCGGAGATCTAACTACCCCTATCAGAGGAATATACAGGCCTGTCTTACCTCCAGAGATGTACCCCAAAAGGAGATAGCAGCCCCCCACAGATATTGACGGTGAGTTCAGAGGAAATGACATACGTAGGATGAACAGCAGGTTTAGCATAGAGAGGTCCGCTTTCTAGATAGCAGAAGGACAGGAAAGTGTTACTTCACGGTCAACTTAAAACACTACTCAAAAACACCATC
Source organism: Ranitomeya variabilis (assembly GCF_051348905.1). Lineage (NCBI taxonomy): Eukaryota > Metazoa > Chordata > Amphibia > Anura > Dendrobatidae > Ranitomeya > Ranitomeya variabilis. The sequence continues at coordinate 599,157,571 of NC_135233.1, forward strand.
CAGAAATTACTTTAAACTCCAGTGACAACTCATGCCACTTGGAGTGGCAATTTCTGTCCACAAGAGCTTCCAGCTGCAGCGAGACACATTACTGCAATCTGGACAAGAAGATAGCATAAACTCAAAACAAAATTCAACTTAGCTGAACAGGAACTTGAGGCAGGAGAATGCAACAGAATGCTACTGATACATTGTTGGCCGGCATAGGACTAACAGCCAAGCAGCCTTAAATAGGAAACTCCCCTAATGGGTGGCAACAGGTGAGCAGAGATAGCAGAAAGCACACAAGTGGCACTACCATCAAACACCACCGGGGGAGCCCACAAACAGAATTCACAACAGTAAAGGGGCTGTTGAGGCAGCATACTGTGTGGGTCGCACGATGGCGGCATCATACTTTCTGGGCACACTGTGGGGTCATTATACTGTGCATGTGAGAGGGGCACTGTGGGGGAATTCACTAAATGGGAATCATACTGTATATTGGAGACTTTTTCGGGGCATCATCCTCTATTGGGGTTCTGAAAGGGGTATCCTAGTGAGTAAGAACACAAAGGGACTTCAATAGGGGAAAAATTACTGTGTTAGTACCGCAAAATAAGCCCCGTTCCTGTCTTTAAAAGTTGGCAAGTATGCCCTTCCGTAACTGTGCATATGTGTCGTGACCCTGCCTGTGACACCAATTAGTTCTTTTGGAGGGAGTCTTTTGCTATGGGGCCCATGGTTTCTGTGTACACGCCTGGCATTTATACGAAGGTGAAAATTGAAATGCTTGGTAAAATTGTATATTTATAGTACGTGGCAGGTCTTCTTTAAATTTCTTCTTACAGGTGATCGAATTGCTCACTACTGAAAAGACGTCCATAGTCACGATAAACAGATATCTGGCCAACATTGCCAAAGAGTTTGGCATAGACAAGGTTGGTATTAATAAGGATGGAGCAGAGAAAAATCTGACATAAATATGAGATGAGTGTCCTCAGTGTCGGACTGGGCTGGCAAAGGCCATCCAATAACATTGACTCTTGGGGCCACTGTTCAGCTACATGCAAAAATGACCTGACCCTAGTACGCAAATTCACTTTTGCCTCTATGTAATTGTGATTTGGCTAGCTTGTTTACTGAATGATTAGATGATTTACACGTTACAAAAAAAAGTTATCAAGTGCCATAGCACTGCTCATCAGTGCTCATCCTGTTTCCCTGAGGTCCAGTCCGAGCCTGAGGGTCTTGGATGCTCCATCATGAAGAGACTCTACATCAGACCCAATCCAGGGCATAACCAATCCTCATATACACCCTTCTAGTTTTTAGATGCCATGTTTGCATTCAATATATTAATTTCCTTACTGTTGTTTTCTTTAGGGTGACTTTACTTATGGCAGTTCTGGTTCTGAAGCAAGTTTCAATAGTTTTACACAACCTACTTCATCGTGCCCATATCCACAAAGCAACGTGAGTCTGACTATGGCATTAGGTTAGACTTGTCTGGTGGAAAAGGAGACTACTCTCAAAGGGATTGTCCACTTTTGTTAATTCAGTTTTGTTACAAAGGCCACCCATGTTAAGCAGTGATGTGCACTGTACGGGGAAGCAAGTGGTCAACTCTCCTGCAACACAAGTATAGGAGAAAATATACTGTGCAGAAGGAAATCAATGGGTCGGGATTTCCAGAATGATAGTTCCCCTTTGTAGTTGCTGCCTGCTTTAATAAATGAAGATCCCAAATGAGGGTCTCCCCTTATCTTAGAATAGTCTAATATAGGAGGGCTTTCCTGGACTTGGATATCCTAAGGAGAGGTCATCAATATCAGATTGGTGGTGATCTGACACCGGTCATTTTCATACCGCCAAACTCTGAGGGACGGGAAAAAGATTCTCATTGCAGCTCATGTAGCGTGCCACGGCAAAGCATTTTACAGTTTTGTCACATCCTTGACCCCACACAGTTATTTTTGTATGCCAGACCCCACACAGTAATTTTTGTATGCCAGTAGATACCTATTGTCCCTAGTAATACTCTAGCTAGCCCCCATGCAGTATGATTCCCACACAATTCCTCATTCACCCAGATGCCCTAAGTGCCCTTCGTACATGATGCCCCTACAGTGCCCCAAACATTTTAAGATGCCGCCAGTACTTCCAACACAGTATGATGCCACCACAATTCCTTCACACAGTATGATGACCCCATAGTCCCTCACTCAAACAGCATGATGATCCCACGGTCCATTTTCACCGTCACAAGACCCCATAGTCCCTCACCCACACAATATGATTCTCTCACAGTCCCCCTACGCAGTATGATGTCCTCATAGTATCCCCACACAATATGATGCCTCAACGTCTCCACACAAAGTATGGCGCCCCAACAGTTCCACACCCTCACAGCATGATGTCCACACTGTCCCCCTACACAGAATGATACCCCCACAGTCCTTCACTCACATAGCATGATGACCCCACAGTCCATTTACATAGTATCATGCCCCCATAGTCATTCACCCATACAATATGATACCGCCACAGTCCTCCTACACAGTATGATGTCCCCACAGTCTCCCTACACAATATGATGCTTCAATGCCCCCCACACAAAGTATTATGCCTCAACAGTTTCTTCTCCACACAGTATGATGCCCATACAGTACGATACCCCTACTTTCCCCTCACACAGTATGATGCCCCCACATTCTCCTCATGCACAGTATGATATCCCTATTGTCCACTAATGTAATATAATGCCCCATGCTTCTTCTACACAGTTTGATGACTCCATAGACCCCCTCACACAGTATGATCCCCCTTCAGTCCCTCATGCACACAGTATGATACCCTGCAGTCCGTCACTCCCAGTATGATGCCCCACAGTTTTTCCCCCTGTAAACTGGTGCTCCCACTGTGCCCCTTACCTCCAATATAGCAATTAAGGAAGAAAATACCAACTGCAACACCACCATTAAATTCAACTATACAGTATCTGTGACTTAACGATACAGATGACTTAGGACTAGTGTTGAGCGAACTTGCTCATGTGCTAACCGAGTGTATTTGATGCACTCGAAAAATATGTTCAAGTCACCATAGCTGCATGTCTCATGGGTGTTAGACAGACGCAACACATGCAGGGATTACCTAACAAACAGCATGGTCGGATAGCGCCTTAACCAATCACGTTGGCTCATACCTACTCAGGACATACTGCCAACTTTCTAGGACAGCTCCCCAAGTTAGGGACTGTCTGGTTGGCTCCTGGACGGTTGGAAGGCATGGGCACCTCCATCAATCAGTTACTTGCAGGTCCTGCAGCTGCCAATAGTAAATGGTGTACATAGTCGGGGTAACAGAACGCTGTGCACTGTCTACTGGCCGTTCTCAAGTACTGCAGCTCAGCTCCCATTACTTCAATGGGATTTACATTTCAAATCTGGCAATCAGGGCTATATAAAGCTGAGCCAGGAGATATGATCTGTCATAAAAAGAATTGTTGCATTTAATTTTTAAAATTCAAAAAAATTGCTGCAAAGAAAAAGTAATGAGTATATATCAATGCACCGGTCTTATGACATAATGCTGACTTTTTATAGGAACACTTTCCAGATGCAGAGAAGATTTACAAAGACTTCGTTGGTGATTCTCCTTCCGAGGCACATGGCATGCCCTGGTCTGCAGAACATGAGACTCCAGGAAATTCGGTCAGTCTTAAAAACAGGCTTATGGACCACTGAGACTTTATAAGGTTCTAAATTCATTGCATCCCTCCACTCCACCATAGAAGTAAATGTGCAAATTGTTGCAACATTTAGCCACCACTAGGGGGAGCAATATTAATATTTAATTAGATCCTATGAGAATTTTTGCAGTGACTGCAGTCAACATTTCTACAGACTGAGCATGTGTGACCACCGTCACCTTAGGTGGACATTCTGAGAGGCAATCAAAAGAACAGTAGGGGGCGCCATATCAAGTCTGTAGCAGCAATATCCAGACACAGGAGCATATTTCAAAACCGATTTCAATAGAAAAATAATGTTTTGTGTGATATAAAGAAAAAAAAATGTGATACTTAATAGTGGGACAAAATCTTTAATTAACCCTTTAATGTACCTATAACATTCATTTTCATCATAGGTTGATAAGGAATGTTTGAAGCTGGCTCAGGAGTTGACCCTGCTTCCTACTATCTCCTTGTAATTACAGCAGCCGATCATTGTAGTTTAACCACTTAAATACTGCTGCCAGTTTTTGCTTTATTTAAATCCGCCATACGGTTCTGGAGATATTGGCCTTTTTATTTAGTGCTAATTTTTATTTTCTTTAACCCCTTAAGCCCCGAAGGTGGTTTGCACGTTAATGACCGGGCCAATTTTTACAATTCTGACCACTGTCCGTTTATGAGATTATAACTCTGGAACGCTTCAACAGATCTTAGCGATTCTGACATTGTTTTCTCATGACATATTGTACTTCATGATAGTGGTAAAATTTCTTCGATATAACTTGCGTTTATTTGTGAAAAAAAAAAGAAATTTGGCGAAAATTTTGAAAATTTTGCAATTTTCCAACTTTGAATTTTTATGCCCTTAAATCACAGAGATATGTCACGTAAAATACTTAATAAGTAACATTTCCCACATGTCTACTTTACATCAGCACAATTTTGGAACCAATTTTTTTTTTTGTTAGGGAGTTATAAGGGTTAAAAGTTGACCAGAAATTTCTCATTTTTACAACACCATTTTTTTTAGGGACCACATCTCATTTGAAGTCATTTTGAGGGGTCTATATGATAGAAAATACCCAAGTGTGACACCATTCTGAAAACTGCACCCTTCAAGGTGCTCAAAACCACATTCAAGAAGTTTATTAACCCTTCAGGTGTTTCACAGGAATTTTTGGAATGTTTAAATAAAAATGAACATTTAACTTTTTTTCCACACAAAATTTATTTCAGCTCCAATTTGTTTTATTTTACCAAGAGTAACAGGAGAAAATGGACCCCAAATGTTGTTGTACAATTTGTCCTGAGTACGCTGATACCCCATATGTGGGTGTAAACCACTGTTTGGGCGCATGGCAGAGCTCGGAAGGGAAGGAGCGCCATTTGACTTTTCAATGCAAAATTGACTGGAATTGAGATGGGACGCCATGTTGCGTTTGGAGAGCCCCTGATGTTCGTAAACATTGAAACCCCCCACAAGTGACAACATTTTGGAAAGTATACCCCTTTAGGAAGTTATCTAGATGTGTGGTGAGCACTTTGACCCAACAAGTGCTTCACAGAAGTTTATAATGCAGAGCCGTAAAAATAAAAAATCATATTTTTTCACAAAAATGATCTTTTCGCCCCCAATTTTTTATTTTCCCAAGGGTAAGAGAAGAAATTGGACCCCAAAAGTTGTTGTGCAATTTGTCCTGAGTACGCTGATACCCCATATGTGGGGGTAAACTACTGTTTGGGCGCATGGCAGAGCTCAGAAGGGAAAGAGCGCCGTTTGACTTTTCAATGCAAAATTGACTGGCATTGAGATGGGACACCATGTCGCGTTTGAAGAGCCCCTGATGTGCCTAAACATTAAAACCCCCTACAAGTGACACCATTTTGGAAAGTAGACCCCCTAAGGAACTTATCTAGATGTGTTTTGAGAGCTTTGAACCCCCAAGTGTTTCACTACAGTTTATAACGCAGAGCAGTGAAATTAAAAATTCTTTTTTTTTTTCACAAAAATGATTTTTTAGCCCCCAGTTTTGTATTTTCACAAGGGTAACAGGATAATTTGGACCCCAATAGTTGTTGTCCAATTTGTCCTGAGTATGCTGATACCCCATATGTGGGGGGGAACCACTGTTTGGGCGCATGGCAGAGCTCGGAAGGGAAGGAGCGCCATTTGGAATGCAGACTTAGATGGATTGGTCTGCAGGCATCACGTTGCATTTGCAGAGCCACTGATGTAACCAAACAGTAGAAACCCCCCACAAGTGACCCTATATTGGAAACTAGACCTCCCACGGAACTTATCTAGATGTGTTGTGAGAACTTTGAACCCCCAGGTGTTTCACTACAGTTTACAACGCAGAGCCGTGAAAATACAAAATCTTTTTTTTTCCCACAAAAATGATTTTTAGCCCCCCAAATTTTTGTTTTCCCAAGGATAACAAGAGAACTTGGACCCCAAAAGTTGTTGTCCAATTTGTCCCGAGTACGCTGATACCCCATATGTTGGGGTAAACCCCTGTTTGGGCGCACGGGAGAGCTCGGAAGGGAAGGAGCACTGTTTTACTTTTTCAACGCAGAATTGGCTGGAATTGAGATCGGACGCCATGTCGCGTTTGGAGAGCCCGTGATGTGCCTGAACAGTGGAAACCCCCATATTATAACTGAAACCCTAATCCAAACACACCCCTAACCCTAATCCCAACGGTAACCCTAACCACACCCCTAACCCTGACACACCCCTAACTCTAATCCCAACCCTAATTCCAACCGTAAATGTAATCCAAACCTTAACTTTAGCCCCAACCCTAACTTTAGCCCCAACCCTAACCCTAACTTTAGCCCCAACCCTAACCCTAACTTTAGCCCCAACCCTAACCCTAACTTTAGCCCCAACCCTAACTTTAGCCCCAACCCTAACCCTAACTTTAGCCCCAACCCTAACCCTAACTTTAGCCCCAACCCTAACCCTAACTTTAGCCCCAACCCTAACTTTAGCCCCAACCCTAACCCTAACTTTAGCCCCAACCCTAACTCTAACTTTAGCTCCAACCCTAGCCCCAACCGTAACCCTAGCCCTAACCCTAGCCCTAGCCCTAACCCTAGCCCTAACCCTAGCCCTAACCCTAACCCTAGCCCTAACCCTAGCCCTAACCCTAATGGGAAAATGGAAATAAATACATTTTTTTAATTTTATTATTTTTCCCTAACTAAGGGGGTGATGAAGGGGGGTTTGATTTACTTTTATAGCATTTTTTATAGCGGATTTTTATGATTGGCAGCTGTCACATACTAAAAGACACTTTTTATAGCAAAAAAGTTTTTGCGTCTCCACATTTTGAGACCTATAATTTTTCCATATTTTGGTCCACAGAGTCATGTGAGGTCTTGTTTTTTGTGGGACAAGTTGATGTTTTTATTGGTAACATTTTTGGACACGTGACAGTTTTTGATCGCTTTTTATTCCGATTTTTGTGAGGCAGAATGACCAAAAACCAGCTATTCATGAATTTCTTTTGGGGGAGGCATTTATACCGTTCCGCGTTTGGTAAAATTGATAAAGCAGTTTTATTCTTCGGGTCAGTACGATTACAGCGATATCTCATTTATATCATTCATATCATGTTTTGGCGCTTTTATACGATAAAAGCTATTTTATAGAAAAAATAATTATTTTGGCATCGCTTTATTCTGAGGACTATAACTTTTTCATTTTTTTGCTTATGATGCTGTATGGTGGCTCGTTTTTTGCGGGACAAGATGAAATTTTCAGCGGTATCATGGTAATTTATATCTGTCTTTTTGATCGCGTGTTATTCCACTTTTTGTTCGGCGGTATGATAATAAAACATTGTCTTTTGCCTCGTTTTTTTTTTTTTCTTACGGTGTTCACTGAAGGGGTTAACTAGTGTGACAGTTTTATAGGTCGGGTCGTTACGGACGTGGCGATACTAAATATGTGTACTTTTATTGTTTTTTTTTATTATTTAGATAAATAAATGTATTTATGGGAATAATATTTTTTTTTTCTTTATTTAGGATTTTTTTTTTTTTTTTACACATGTGGAATTTTTTTTTTTTACATTTTTACTTTGTCCCAAGGGGGGACATCACAGATCGCTGATCTGACAGTTTGCACAGCACTTAGGCTGCTTTCACACATCAGGTTTTTTGTTTCAGGCACAATCCGGCAATTTTTGAAAAAAACGGATCCGTTTTTTTTACACGCTGGATCCTTTTTTTCCCATAGAGTTGTATTAGCGCCGGATTGTGCCTGAAGGACATGCGTTAGATTCTGGCATGGTATTGGTCTCTCTCTCTCTCTCTTGCTCTCTCTCTCTCTCTTTCTCTCTCGCTCTCTCTCTCTCGCTCTCTCTCTCGCTCTCTCTCTCGCTCTCTCTCTCTCGCTCCCTCTCTCTCGCTCCCTCTCTCTCGCTCCCTCTCTCGCTCCATCCCCGCAATCAGGAAGTCAAAAATACATGCGCAGTAAAGAAAGCCGGATCCAGCTACAAAAACGGATCCGGTGCATCAGTTTTTCACAATTTACGTCGGATCTGTTTTTTTTGTAAATTTGCCAGATTTAGCCTGAAACCAAAAACCTGATGTGTGAAAGTAGCCTTACAGCGCTGCAGGCTTACCAGCGCCTGCTCTGGACCCGGAAGTAGTCCCTGCAGGACCCGGATGCAGCCCCGTGGCCATTTTGGATCCGGGGCCTGCAGGGATAGGAGGTAAGAGATGCTCGGAGCAACGCGATGTGATCGCGTTGCTCCGGGGGTCTCAGGGAAGCACGCAGGGAGCCCCCTCCCTGCGCGTTGCTTCCCTATACCGCCGGAACACTGCGATCATGTTTAATGTGCCGGGGGCGGTCCGTGACCACTCCTGGCACATAGTGCCGGATGTCAGCTGCGATAGTCCCCTCGTCCCCCCGTGAGCGCGGCCGATCGCATATGACTTACTATCCCGTCGGTGGGAATTAAGGCCCACCCCACCTCGACAGGATAGTACGTCATATGGGATTAAGGGGTTAACAAAAAGGCGTTGCTCACAATATGATAATTCTGAGAACATTAAAGACACGCCCCAGAGGATTCTGTGAGCCACGCCTCCTACGAAACATCATAAATTAGAACTAAATAAAAAATCCCAAGTCTCTGGAACCATATGGTGGATTTTAAAAAAATAACGGCATATTCAGGGGAGCAGCGGGGATAAAGTATGAGCAAAAAGTGGCCAGGCCCTCCTTAATGAACAATATAAGGAATTAATTTTGAATTTTTCTTTTCTCACAGGAAAATCCTAACTTTAATGTATCAAACGAAGGTGAGCACTTAATCCTGACACCGATCAGTGTTGCTTGAATGATCCAAAGGATGGGAATTGAGATAGTGATACTGGTACATGAGCCTGAGCATTTAGTACATTTAAAGGGATTGTCCAGACTAATTAAAAACATTATTGCGGAAATGGATGGGGTAGAAATAACAAAATCGGACTTACTCACATGCTGTCACCCACCGTAGATTCAGTTCAGGCCTCTCCTGTAGTCTTCTCCGATACTGGAAGTGTTATTTTTTTTGTACTGCAAAAACCTGATTTATACAATATGTGATGATAAATTCCCCTTAAAGGATTTGTCCACATTTGCATTTAAAGTGCATGTGTTAGTTAATTAATTGTCTTTGATAGATGTCGGATTTAAGCCAGAGCTGTGGAAAGATGACAAAAATAAGAAATTATGAACACCAAAGACCGAAGAATCACTAAGTCACACCGCAATTATGGAAGAAGTGACAATGCCCTGCAAATCCGGAGGAAATGGTCACAAAGCTTGTTATAAATATTGCTCCGTGTTAGTTTTAGAGGTTTCATATGTATTGTGTATGAAACGTGATGTAATGGAAATTACTTATGTACCAATTATTGAAATTTACTGTAAGAAACTTGTTCCTGATCCTGGCAGGTTGTCCCAAGATTAATCCAAACCCTAACCCCTTCCACGATGGAGCGTGACGAGTGACGGACTTGTAGGGGGCTCAGGATCATAACTGGGTAGGGGCAGGAAGGGCATGCTGTGAGGGAGCTGAGTACTTAAGATTGAGGGACAAATAGACACTTTGCCAACAAATAACATGGGAGATGATTTTGAGCTTGGATTAAAGAGTTTAATGTATTTGACTGCAATTCTTCCAAGAAGACCACTTCTGACCAGACTTTTCTGAAGAGTAGTTGGGTATAGCTGACTCACGTTGGTTTCTGCCACTTCTGAGCTGATGGCACTGCTGGACATCTTCCAGTTTCAAAGGGAAGTAAGCTTGATATGTCTTTCATCTGCTGCACTAAGTTTCCTTGGCTTATCAGTTTATTTTTCGTAATGTTGTCCATTTATTATAAGGCAAATACTTATCAATTGTGTAATACCCTCAGGAAGGTGTTTGATTGTCTCCAGATTTTTCTGTAGCAACAACCTGAAACATCCAGCCAATGTCACCATGAACTATCTTCAGTGTAAAGAAGAACAATCAGTCCTAAAGTCTCCAGAATTGTCTCCCTTCCAGCAAATCTGGGACGTTATTGGTCATCAATTGCAAAAGTAGCTGCCAGCAGAGTATCTTGATGATTTTCTCAAGTGCATTCAGTGCAGCAGAACATTCCTCAGATGCCCATAACCCATAACCTCATTGATGGCAGCCGGGACTGTGTGTGCTGGGATTTCTGCACTCCATGCCGAATAAATTGAGAGGTTTTAAAAAATTTGCTTTAGTTTTTTTCATCATTTGCAGATCAGTAACACGTCTTCATCCGATGATTATGAAAATATCTCATATTTAATAATAAAAAATTAATTTAAAAAAATAGCAATTGTGAAACTTTTAATTTTTTGTGCTCTTAAAACAAATAGTCATACTATATAGAAACATTAATAAACAACATTTCCCATATGTTTATATCATATCAGCGTCGTTTTTTCAAATGTTCTTTTATTTTGTTAGGAGGTTAGAAATTTTGCAGCAACTTTTCACTATTTTTTTCAGGAAATGTTCAAAACCGATCTTTTTAAGGACCTATTTACTTTTGAAGTGATTTTGAGGTCCTTGTGTATTGAAACCCCCCTAAACTTACTAAAATTACTTTACAGTAAATAATATGAAGTGAAATGATAAAAAAAAATAAAAATTACTTTTTTTTCCACTAAATTGTTGCTTTAGCTCCAAATTTTTCATTTTCATAATGGATTATAGGAGAAAAATGGACAACGAAATTTGTTATACACGTCTTCTGATGTGCCTACTGTTTGGGCACATGGCAAGGCTCAGAAGGGAAGTAGCGCCATTTGACTTCTGTGGAGTAAATTGGGGGTGCTACGTCACGTTGACAAAGTCCCCGCTGTGCCAAAACAGCAAATACTCCCACAAGTGACCCCATTTTGGAAACTACACCACATAAGAAATTCAAGTAGGTGTATAGTGAGCATTTTGAACTTATAGGTGCTTCACAAAATTTTATAACCTTTGTCCGTGAAATTGAAATATTCAATTTTTACATTAATATGTCGATTCAATCCCCAAATTTTGCATCTTCACAAGGATAATAGGAGAAAATGGACAAGAAATTTTGTTACCCACTTTCTATTGAATGCAGTGATAGCCCATTTGTAGTCGGAAACTATCGTTTTGGCAAATGGCAGGTCTCGGAAGGAATGGAGAGTTATTTGCGTTTTGGGGCGCAAATGTAGCTGGAATAGATTGTGGGTGCAATGTCTCATATGCAGAGCCCCCCAGGTGCAAAAACATAAAAGACACCCCACAAATTACTCTGCATTGGAAAATATAACCCTCAAGAATTCATTTAGGTAGATTGTGAACATTTTGAACCCACATTGGGCCTTGAAATTGAAAAATGACATTTTGTTTTACAATTTTTTTTTTCTCAAATTAACAATTTTTACAAAAGATAACAAAAATCAACCTATCAATTAGTAAAAAACATTCTCCGGAGTCTGCTCATACCCCACATGTGACCTTAAACCGTTGTTTGGGCACGCAGCAGAAGGAGCTCAATTTGGCTTTTGGACCACAGGTTTTGCTGGAGTAGTATGAAGATGCCTTAGGTTCCAGAAAAATCAGAAATCCTCAAAAAGTGACTCAATTTTGGAAACTATACCCTCAAAGTTATTCATTTATAGCATAATGAGAAATTTGCTATTGGACTTATAGCAAATTCAGTGTAAAAAAATAAAATAAAACTTGAGCATTTTTTTGACAAATACATCACATATTTTTCATACATAGTACACGGCACTGAGAGCACGTACACAAAGGTGTATTGCTCTGTTTCTCCAATGTTCAAACGTTCCTCTCAAAATGTACTGCTTGGCCAAATGGTGGGGTGCAAAACAACAAGAGCTCCCTGCCTGCCAAGAAGGTAGGACCGAAATGTGTGCAGAACAACAACTCCCCAGAGAGATATATAAAGGGGCAGAGTCCTACACCATCTGTGAGTACAGTAATGGATCATTAGTACCCCAAATTTTGTCAATTTTGCTACATATTGTATTGATCTGGAACAACTTGCGAATTACAATTTTTCCCAAAAAAGAATTATGCCCATTTCATCAAACAGCACTAAAAATTTAAATATACTGCTGTAAAAAATAAAAAAATGGACATCCCTAAGCTCTGCTGCCTCCTCCTGAAATCCTGAAGATGGTGCCTATGTCGGAGCAATGCAAGGGCATAGGCTTACTATAAAACCTTTGGGACATAATGTAGGTATGTAACTACAGTATTGCTATAGACCAATTTTTTTTTAGCTATTTTTTGAATGTTATTTTATTTTTTTTTACATTCTTTATTTACTAGAAAACCAAAAAGTGCTCCTTAAAAAAAGAGTAGTGGGATAGAGCACACAGTACAGGTCATAGGTGGTGACAGTACGGTGCATATCATCAAGGGGACTAAAAATGAAAGAAGGAATGAAAATTTCCAACTTAGTTAACAACTAACATACAGTATATAAAATCATTTGACCCAAAGGTGTACATGGCCCTTAAAGGGTTGTCTAGTTGAAACCATTCATTACTTGTCCTCTGGATAGATGATAACTTGCTGATTGGTTGGAGACCCAACACTGGTACCCGAACCAATCAAGCAGATGGCAAAATTTTTATCCCTTGGTGCGGAAGGTTGGACGCTTGACCAACACTCAATTAATTCTCTTTGAGACTGCTGTAAAAAGCCCCAGAAAGGAATGGATGGAGAGGCAGTTGTGCATGTGGACTGACTCTCCAATCTACCAGATAAAAATGCCCCTTTCTGTCATTCTCTATGGATCTCAGGGGTTGGACCTTCACCGATTAGGAAGTTATCTGTCAGGACTCTGAACATTTTTTACCTTTTGTGCATTACTGCCCTTTTCCAACATGGCGTCTTTGGTCTCATGTGCACTTGTCTTCCTGCTATAAAACTCCACCCCAGCCTTCAGTCTGTGCAAGATTATTCTTGCGGCATTCCTTCAGATGAAGTTTCATTTTTGGATGTTCTCCTTACAGGTAGCAATACAACACAAAGGGTTAACACCTCACTCTACAGAAAAGACAACTCTGGTAACACGATCCTGATGTCCTCAAGCTCACATCCTCGCCACACCATTCACGCCATTCCTAGGGGGGAACTTACTAGAGCGAGAAGAATTTGCTCTAGCGATGAAAAGTTTCATGAAGAGAGTCGCATTATTTCCGATAGACTGCTGGATAGAGGATACAAACATTCTAATATAAAGCATGCATTCAGACAGGTTTCCAAAATTCCACGTACCAATTTGTTGCATTCTGAAAATAAAACAGTAAATGCTGCTTCTGAAGCGCATATCACATTTTCTACTGCTTATAGCAGTCAATACAACAAAATCAGACAGATTATTCTCAAATATCTTCCTGTAGTCAATCAAGATAGTTCTTTGTGCACAATTCTCCAAAATGGTTGCAGGGTAGTGGCCAAAAGAGGTTGCACACTGGGGAATATTTTATCTCCCAGTATGGTGCGCCCGAGAAAAACTCCCACATCATGGCTATCAGTGAAGGGTTTCTTTAAATGTTCTGGCAATAGATGTAATGTCTGCCAATTTGCAGACAATAAGAGAACTTCTTTTTCTTCAAATCACAATGTCACTTATAATATAAAATCATTTATCAACTGTGATTCTGATCATGTTATATACTGCATAAAATGCAAAGCCTGTAACATTTGTTATATAGGTTATACCACAAGGAAAATTAAGAAAAGAATCTCTGAACATATAGCCAATGTAAAGAATAGGAATCCAAGTTATTCTGGGGCCACAAAACATTTTATTTCTGTGCACCAGGGAGATCTGTCAGATTTTTCCTTTTTTGGCATTGAAAGGGTCAGTCAGTCACCTAGAGGTGGAGATTGGAGGAAGCAATTAGCTCTGCGGGAAGCCTTTTGGATTCTAACTTTAGACACCAAATATCCACATGGTATGAATTACAAAAATGATCTTTTTTATATATATTGAATAACTAATGGATTTTTTGGCAATTTAGAACAGATATTTGTGTATTTCTAAGACATTTGACAAATAAGGTAAAGTTTTGTTATGTGAATTTAGCTGCAGCCTTTTCCAATGAAATTAATTGTTATGTCTGTGATTGGTTCCCTGTTATATATAAACCTGTGTATTCATGTCATATTAGTTCCTATGACTAAGGGCGCCATGGTGCGCCAGAAACGCGTCAGGCAAAGAGAGTTCTTCTCTCTTTCTTTTTAATATTGTTTTTTAAAATGTCCTAATAAATTTTGGTTATTTTACTCAAACTGGATGGATGTGCTGGAAATCCCTATTTCTCCTTTCGTCAAGATTATTCTGCTTTGCATCCAGCTCCTGATTACTCCCTGGCCTTGCACCTGCTCCTGTGAACCTGTGTTGGAGATCCTGCCACTCTGCTCTGAGTTCCTGCTGCATACACCTGTGTTCAGTAATCCTCCTTCATCTGCTGCTTGTGTTACTTCCATCTGCATTTGCTGGACATGTAAGCTGTTTGCTGCTCTGCAAAACCTGAGACTATTAACCAGGCCTCCCTGGTTGAGCTAAGATATGATTTGAACTGCCTATAGCATATCTATCTGTGTCTGGACTAAGTCAAGGATCTATTCGTGTCAAGTTTCCTCAAGTATAACTGTGCTTCATAGACTTTCTGTTTGTTTGCATCTACCGCTGAAGTTTCCTATTGACTGCTAAGCTGCGTTTATTATTTGCACCAAGTGTTGTGGACTTAAGTTTCTCTCTGCACCTGCTTGAATCACTGTGTGATAATATAAACTTTACCACTTATAAAACTGTGTCCTGATGTCTTGTTCCACGCAGAGTCTCCTGAATTATCCCCTATAATTATTACATTATCACCTATACTGGTTTTCATCGGACAACCCCTTTATGATAAAGTCTGTCCTTATGATTCTTAAAATCCCAATATCATAGAATGTTAGAGTTGGATGGGAGCTCTGTAAGAGGGTGGTGCTGTTATGGACAGTAACACGCTGCCACTTTAAGAGACAGCACCCCCTTGTCTGGTGTGATGGAATGTTCTGCTTCCCCCTGCTATAGACTGTGAAGATGAGCTGCCCTAGAATTAGGGGAGGAGTTGAGCCTGAACTGTGTGTGTGAGCTGAAGCTGCTACAGAGAGAACTTTGTGCTGCTTGCTACAAGAAAGGTCCCACAGTCTGGGACGGAGTGTACTTGTGAAATTTGCAAGACTTTTCTGGGTACAGCAAAGGTGGCTGTTCTGTGCTAGTTTGTGAAGCCACGAAGATACTGAGAAAGGTACTTACAGTTTCCAGGAGCATTCCCTAGGATCCAGAAGCAAGGAGAAGACCATGCTTCACAGAGCTGACAGAAAGCCGTGCGCACCACCATATTAGACTGCTGGGGGCCCCCCTGGGACTGGACCTGAGTCCCCAACATCATCGTGAGTCTGTTCCTGTTTGATGCACCTGTTAGGGCCTAGTGTAGGCTTCAGTAGTCAGTACACGGAGCCGTGTGGCCCGCTTAGTAAAGGCCAGGGAGGTTATATGTAGAGTAGCATCGTTATTTGTTTATTGTTTAAATTTGCTTGTGAGACATATTTTGAGTCTGTAATAGTTGGAGCACCGGGCTATTTTACGGACAAGATAAAGTTTATAACTCTTGTAAAGTGTCTCTTGCCATTGCATACCCCTGTTTGCATCTTCCTCACCCACTTCATTCCTTGCCTCCCAATAAATCTACCCTTTGTTGTTTGCAACTCATCTTGTGTACAGTAGTCTTCCTGCACCTTGGTGGTCCCCAGGCCATCGCTTCAAGTGGCGCTGCGAGCAGGGTACTGTCACCAAGATGGAGGCAGCAGACAGCAATGGCGGGAATGCAAATGTTAATGGAGATGCTGTGGGCATTGGTGGAACCCCTGCAAGGACACTCCCTATGGGCACCATATTTAGTGTGCTACCAAAGTTTGACGGTAAGAATATGCCACTGTCCGACTGGGTGTCCCGGCTGCAAAGCACCATGAAGATTTATAACATCAGCCCAGACCTTGAAGTGGACATTGCGTTAACTGCCCTAGAGGGAGAAGCCCGTAGAAACATCTGCCTACAACTAGAACTCACCCGCAGTACCCTGAAGGAGCTAGTGAAGTTCCTGGAAGAGATCTACGGCGAGACTGCTAGCGCCGGACACCTTCGTGCCAAATTTTTCTCTAGGCTGCAGCGGGAAGAAGGAATTTTTCAGTATGCAACAGCACTGCAAGAAGTGTTAGCAGAGGTGCAGAGAAAGGAGGCAGATGGATTTGGCGGCATGGGCTCTAAAGACCGGATACTCCGGGAGCAATTCATTCTGGGACTGCACAGCACATCCTTGAGGCGAGCACTGTCAGAACGGGTCCGGGCAGATCCGGCTCTTACGTTTCGTCAAATCCTGGCGGAAACAGTGGCCCGAAGTAAAGAAGAGAGCTATGCGTCTGGGGAGATGCGTGTCCAGGGCGCCAATACCAGAGGGGACCCAAACCATCAGGAGGTGCTGGTCCAGGTGGTGCAAGACTTGAAGCGGTCCCTTGTCAACGTGCAAGAGAAACTGACCTAGGTGGAGCGAAGAGTGGGGGAACTACAGCAGTCTGACCCACCGTACTCATGCAACCATTTTTCAGCCCGACCGATAAGGGATCAGTGGGAGCAAGTCCCCTCCCGTCAGGCATCGGAGGCACGAGGACAGGCTCGAAGTACCCCCCCGGCGAGGAGGAGGCATCTAATGCTGGGAATGTGGAGGACGGGGGCACCTTGCCAGAGACTGTCGGAACTATACTCAAGGCCAGCGGAAGCCGCCGTTAAACTACCAACCCCCCGCAGTAGTGCGGCACTCTGCGGGGGAGGCGAGGAGAGAGGCCGCTCCATATCATAACGAACACTTGATTGCTGGGAGCCCCATCCTACGTGCTGAATTCGAAGGAGTTCTAGTGGATTGCCTGATAGATACCGGGTTACAAGTGACAACGATGCCAGAAGCGTACTTTAAGCAGCATTTCCAGGACCTGGCCAAGCCAGAAAAAGAGACATTGTTCCGGTTGTTTGCTGCTAACCAACAACCGATCCCGGTCACAGGGGTCGTGTGGATGAATATTCGAATCTGTGGGCAAGAAGTTGGGAGAAAAGGGATCCTGCTAGTCCCTGAGCCTATCAAGGAAGATGTGCCTGTAGTACTGGGAATGAATATCCTACGTGAACTCGATCAGATTATGTTTACCAAACGGGGACCTGCATATTGGAAGTAGGCTACTACACATAAGCCTACTCAAGAAGCCCTTCAACGACTGATCCGCGTTTGTGGGACGCAGAAGAGTGTGCCACCTTATCAGATGGTAGAAGTCATCAGGGCTCCTGGTAAAGAACCTGTAATCCTACCTCCCGAGCGAGAAACTATAGTATACCTTCCAGTGGGGACTCACCGCAACCTTGATGGGTTGGAAGTGGTTGTTCAGCCTGTGGTAGGCGGAGGAGTGGACCAAGAAGTCATGATAGCTCGTACAATAGCTGTGGCCCAGCGAGGACATGTCCCCATAAGAGCTTTGAATGTGGGCCCCGGGGAGGTCACCTTGCCACGAGGGACAGATCTGGCCCTGGTGTACCTACATAAGGGTGAAGTGGTGAGTCAGAAGATGTCTTTATCACCGAAAGAAGGCGTGGGATGGACCCTAGCAGTTGCTGCTGGGGATGAAGAGACGCCATCCCCGGAGTGGAGTGGACGGGTCATCCTTGATCAAATGGAAGTGGATGTGAAGGCTCTGGGCCCTGAGCGTGTGCATGCAATAGAAACTATGCTGTGGGAAAATCAGGCCGAAGATTTCGGCTGTACTGAAGCCATCACGCATGAGATACCGACTGGGGAAGCTCGTCCAATTCGAGAACGATACCGGCAGATCCCGCCCAAGATGTATCAAGAGGTGAAAACATTACTGAGGCAGATGCTGGATTCAGGAGTGGTGCAGAGTAGTCAGAGCCCTTGGGCAGCCCCGGTGGTGCTCGTCAAGAAAAAGGATGGGACCATCCGGTTCTGTGTAGATTACAGGAAACTCAATGCCTGCACTGTTCGAGACTCGTATCTGTTGCCCCGCATTGAGGAATCCTTGACAGCATTGGGGAAAGCCAAGTACTTCTCCACCCTGGACCTAGCAAGCGGGTACTGGCAAGTAGCCGTGGCAGAGAAAGACAGAGAGAAAACCGCCTTCATCCTCCCTATGTGGCTGTTCGAGTTTAACCGGATGCCCTTAGGTGTTGTGAATTTGGATTCTGGGCTCCCCCGGTGGCCGCTTGTGGAATTGGACTTGTCATCCTCTTTCCTGTTTCACCTGATTCCATCAGTAGTGGGTGTCGCTATTTAAGCTCATTTCTCTGGTGGTTTCTTGCCGGTCAACAATGTTATCTGATGCCTCTCAGTGCTTGTTCCTGCTTCTAGACAACTACTGATAAGTTGGACTTTCGTCCATGTTTTGTTTTGCCTATTTGTTCCAGTTCGCAGCTGAAGTTTTGTTACTGTGTCTGGAAAGCTCTCGTCGATCAGGGATTGCTACTCTGGCGTTATGAGTTAATGCCAGAGTTTAAGGTAATCTCTGGATGGTGTTTTGTTAGTATTTTTCTGCTGACCATGAAAGTATACTATCTGTCTTCTGCTATCTAGTAAGCGGACCTCAAATTTGCTAAGACTATTTTCCTGCTGCGTTTGTTGTTTCATCTGAACTCACCGTCATTATATGTGGGGGGCTACTGTCTTCTTTGGAATATTTCTCTAGAGGTGAGCCAGGTCTTATATTTCCCTCTGCTAGCTATTTAGGTCTTAGGCCAGAGCTGGGCATCTAGCGATAAATAGGAAATGCTACCTGGCTATTTCTAGTTGCGCGGCAGGCTTAGTTCATGGTCAGTATAGTTCCATCTTCCGAGAGCTTGTCCCTCTATAGGCTTGCTATGATCTCTGCCTGCAGAGATCATGACAATTTGACCGGCCCACTAAAGTGTTAAAGACCCAGGTTGAGAAAGGAGAGTTATAAGAAGTCTGCTGGAATTTTTTTTTTTTTTTCCTCCAGTCTGCCTTGCTGCAGTCTTTTTTCTCTCTCTCCTCCTAATCTCTGTATGCTCTGTGTGCACCTGACAATAATGGATCTCCAGAGTGTAACTGCGGGTTTGAATAATCTCATCACGAAAGTACAAAATTTACAAGATTTTGTAGTACATGCTCCGGTATCTGAGCCGAGAATTCCTTTGCCGGAGTTCTTCACAGGGAATAGAGCTAGCTTCCAGAATTTCCGAAATAATTGTAAGCTTTATTTGTCCCTGAAGTCTCGTTCAGCTGGAGACCCTGCTCAGCAGGTTAGGATTGTGATTTCCTTGCTCAGGGGTGACCCTCAAGATTGGGCCTTCTCATTGCCAGCAGGGGATCCTGCGTTACGCGATGTGGATGCGTTTTTTCTGGCCTTGGGCTTGCTTTATGAGGAACCTCATTTGGAACTTCAGGCAGAAAAAACTTTGATGGCACTATCTCAGGGGCAAGACGAAGCTGAAGTTTTCTGCCAAAAATTCCGTAAATGGTCTGTGCTTACTCAGTGGAATGAGTGCGCCTTGGCGGCAACTTTCAGAGAAGGTCTCTCTGATGCCGTTAAGGATGTTATGGTGGGGTTCCCTTTGCCTGCAGGTCTGAATGAGTCTATGACAATGGCTATTCAGATTGATAGGCGTCTGCGGGAGCGCAAACCGATGCACCATCTGGCGGTGTCTATGGAAAAGACGCCAGAAAGTATGCAGTGTGATAGAATTCTGTCCAGGAGCGAGCGACAGAATTTTAGACGGAAGAATGGATTGTGTTTCTATTGTGGGGATTCTACTCATGTTATATCGGCATGCTCTAGGCGTACAAAGAAGCTTGATAAGTCTGTTTCCATTGGCACCATTCAGTCTAAGTTTATTTTGTCTGTAACCCTGATTTGCTCTTTGTCATCCATTGCCACGGACGCCTATGTTGACTCTGGCGCCGCTCTGAGTCTTATGGATTGGTCCTTTGCCAATCATTGTGGTTTTGATTTAGAGCCTTTGGAGACTCTTATTCCTCTGAAGGGGATTGACTCCACCCCATTGGCTAATAATAAACCACAATACTGGACACAAGTAACCATGCGTATCAATCCGGATCACCAGGAGATTATTCGTTTCCTGGTGCTGTATAATTTACATGACGATTTGGTACTGGGATTGCCATGGTTGCAGTCTCACAACCCAGTCTTGGACTGGAGAGCTATGTCTGTGTTGAGCTGGGGATGTAAGGGTATTCATGGGGACGTACCTTTGGTTTCTATTTCGTCGTCCATTCCCTCTGAAGTCCCTGAGTTCCTCTCTGATTATCAAGACGTCTTTGACGAACCCAAGCTTGGGTCGTTACCTCCGCACCGTGAGTGCGATTGTGCCATAGATTTGATACCGGGTTGTAAATATCCAAAGGGTCGTTTGTTTAATTTGTCTGTGCCGGAACATGCTGCTATGCGGGAATATATAAAGGAGTCTTTGGAAAAGGGACATATTCGTCCATCTTCTTCTCCCTTGGGAGCTGGGTTTTTCTTTGTCTCAAAAAAAGACGGCTCTTTGAGACCATGTATTGATTATCGGCTTCTGAATAAGATCACTGTTAAGTATCAATACCCATTGCCATTGCTTACTGATTTGTTTGCTCGTATAGAGGGTGCTAAGTGGTTCTCTAAAATTGATCTTCGTGGGGCGTATAATTTGGTGCGGATCAGGCAGGGGGATGAGTGGAAGACCGCATTTAATACGCCCGAGGGCCACTTTGAGTATTTGGTCATGCCTTTTGGTCTTTCTAATGCCCCTTCAGTTTTCCAGTCTTTTATGCATGATATTTTCCGCGATTTTCTGGATAAATTTATGATAATATATCTGGATGATATTCTGATTTTTTCTGATGACTGGGACTCTCATGTCCAGCAGGTCAGGAGAGTTTTTCAGGTTCTGCGGTCTAATTCTTTATGTGTGAAGGGGTCTAAGTGCGTTTTTGGGGTCCAGAAAATTTCCTTTTTGGGGTATATTTTTTCTCCCTCTTCCATTGAGATGGATCCCGTCAAGGTGCAAGCTATTTGTGACTGGACTCAGCCCTCCTCTCTTAAGGGTCTTCAGAGATTTTTGGGCTTTGCCAACTTTTACCGCCGATTTATTGCTGGTTTTTCGGATGTCGTTAAACCACTGACTGATTTGACCAGACAAGGCGCTGATGTTGCTAATTGGTCCCCTCATGCTGTAGAGGCCTTTCAGGAGCTTAAGCGCCGTTTTGCCTCTGCCCCTGTGTTGCGTCAGCCTGATGTGAATCTGCCTTTTCAGGTTGAGGTTGACGCTTCGGAGATCGGAGCTGGGGCAGTGTTGTCGCAGAAAGGTTCCGACTGCTCCGTCATTAGGCCTTGTGCCTTCTTTTCTCGCAAATTTTCGCCCGCAGAGCGGAATTATGATGTTGGGAATCGGGAGCTTTTGGCCATGAAGTGGGCGTTTGAGGAGTGGCGCCATTGGCTCGAGGGGGCTAGGCATCAGGTGGTGGTATTGACTGACCACAAAAATTTGATTTATCTTGAGACTGCCAGACGCCTGAATCCTAGACAGGCGCGCTGGTCTTTATTTTTTTCTCGCTTTAATTTTGTGGTGTCATACCTACCGGGTTCTAAGAATGTTAAGGCAGATGCCCTTTCTAGGAGTTTTGACCCGGACTCTCCTGGTAATTCTGAACCCACAGGTATCCTTAGGGAGGGAGTAATTTTGTCGGCCGTTTCTCCTGATCTGCGGCGGTCCTTGCAAGAGTTTCAGGCGGATAGACCGGATCGTTGTCCGCCTGATAGACTGTTTGTTCCGGATGATTGGACCAGCAGAGTCATCTCTGAGGTACATTCTTCTGCATTGGCAGGTCATCCCGGAATTTTTGGTACCAGGGATTTGGTGGCAAGATCCTTCTGGTGGCCTTCTCTGTCACGAGATGTGCGAGTCTTTGTGCAGTCATGTGACGTTTGTGCTCGGGCCAAGTCTTGTAGTTCTCGGGCTAGCGGACTGCTGTTGCCCTTGCCTATTCCTAAGAGGCCTTGGACACACATCTCGATGGATTTTATTTCAGATCTGCCTGTTTCCCAGAAGATGTCTGTCATCTGGGTGGTCTGTGACCGTTTCTCTAAAATGGTCCATTTGGTTCCTCTGCCCAAGTTGCCTTCTTCTTCTGAGTTGGTTCCTCTGTTTTTTCAGAATGTTGTCCGATTGCACGGTATTCCTGAGAATATTGTTTCTGACAGAGGTACCCAATTTGTGTCTAGATTTTGGCGGGCATTCTGTGCTAGGATGGGCATAGATTTGTCTTTTTCATCTGCTTTTCACCCTCAGACTAATGGCCAGACCGAGCGGACTAATCAGACCCTTGAGACATATCTGAGGTGTTTTGTCTCTGCTGACCAGGATGATTGGGTTGCTTTTTTGCCATTGGCAGAGTTCGCCCTCAATAATCGGGCCAGTTCTTCCACCTTGGTGTCCCCGTTTTTCTGTAATTCGGGGTTTCACCCTCGATTTTCCTCCGGTCAGGTGGAATCCTCGGATTGTCCTGGAGTGGATGCGGTGGTGGAGAGATTGCATCACATCTGGGGGCAGGTTATGGACAATTTGAAGTTGTCACAGGAGAAGACTCAGCGTTTTGCCAACCGTCATCGTCGTGTTGGTTCTCGGCTTTGTGTTGGAGATTTAGTGTGGTTGTCTTCTCGTTTTGTCCCTATGAGGGTCTCTTCTCCTAAGTTTAAACCTCGGTTCATCGGCCCTTATAGAATATTGGAGATTCTTAATCCTGTTTCTTTCCGTTTGGACCTCCCTGCGTCCTTTTCCATTCATAACGTTTTTCATCGGTCGTTATTGCGCAGGTATGAGGTACCTGTTGTACCTTCTGTTGAGCCTCCTGCTCCGGTGTTGGTTGAGGGTGAGTTGGAGTACGTTGTGGAGAAAATTTTGGACTCTCGTGTTTCCAGACGGAAACTCCAGTATCTGGTCAACTGGAAGGGTTACGGCCAGGAGGATAATTCTTGGGTCAATGCATCTGATGTTCATGCTTCTGATCTTGTTCGTGCCTTCCATAGGGCTCATCCTGGTCGCCCTGGTGGATCTGGTGAGGGTTCGGTGCCCCCTCCTTGAGGGGGGGGTACTGTTGTGAATTTGGATTCTGGGCTCCCCCGGTGGCCGCTTGTGGAATTGGACTTGTCATCCTCTTTCCTGTTTCACCTGATTCCATCAGTAGTGGGTGTCGCTATTTAAGCTCATTTCTCTGGTGGTTTCTTGCCGGTCAACAATGTTATCTGATGCCTCTCAGTGCTTGTTCCTGCTTCTAGACAACTACTGATAAGTTGGACTTTCGTCCATGTTTTGTTTTGCCTATTTGTTCCAGTTCGCAGCTGAAGTTTTGTTACTGTGTCTGGAAAGCTCTCGTCGATCAGGGATTGCTACTCTGGCGTTATGAGTTAATGCCAGAGTTTAAGGTAATCTCTGGATGGTGTTTTGTTAGTATTTTTCTGCTGACCATGAAAGTATACTATCTGTCTTCTGCTATCTAGTAAGCGGACCTCAAATTTGCTAAGACTATTTTCCTGCTGCGTTTGTTGTTTCATCTGAACTCACCGTCATTATATGTGGGGGGCTACTGTCTTCTTTGGAATATTTCTCTAGAGGTGAGCCAGGTCTTATATTTCCCTCTGCTAGCTATTTAGGTCTTAGGCCAGAGCTGGGCATCTAGCGATAAATAGGAAATGCTACCTGGCTATTTCTAGTTGCGCGGCAGGCTTAGTTCATGGTCAGTATAGTTCCATCTTCCGAGAGCTTGTCCCTCTATAGGCTTGCTATGATCTCTGCCTGCAGAGATCATGACACTTAGGGCTCTCCAATGCTCCAGGCACCTTTCAACGGCTGATGGAAAAGTGTTTGGGAGACTTAAATTTTGAGGCTACCCTGATCTATCTGGATGACATCATTGTGTTTTCAGCCTCATTCGGAGAACACCTTGCCCGGCTTGGACAGGTACTCAGAAGACTGGGCGCCCATAACCTGAAGGTGAAGCCAAAGAAGTGCCACCTCTTCAAGAGAGAGATCGAGTACCTAGGCCACATAGTGTCGCAAGATGGAGTTCTACCCTCGCCAGAAAAAGTGGTTGCTATCCAGAAGTGGCCAGTCCCTCGAACAGTGAGAGAACTCCAGGCCTTCCTGGGACTCGCTGGGTACTACCGCCGGTTTGTTAAAGACTTCGCAAAGGTGGCAGGTCCTCTCAATGAGTTGCTGAGGGGGACCACTGGAGTGCCGAAGCGCATCCCCTGGGCACAGGGACAAGACGAGGCCTTCCAGGCTATAAAGAATGCATTTACCTCGGCCCCGATTTTGGCCTACACAGACTTCGATCAACCGTTCCTGTTGTACACAGATGGTAGCCTTCATGGACTCGGTGCAGTACTTTCTCAGATACAGGATGGAAATGAGAGAGTCATCGGGTATGCCAGCAGGTCCCTGCGAGACAGCGAAAGAAACCCTCACAATTACAGCTCCTTCCGTTTAGAGCTCCTGGCCCTGGGGTGGGCCATGACAGAAAAGTTTGCAGGCTTCCTTACAGGTACCAAGATTCAAGTTCGAACAGACAATAATTGTTGTGGATTCTGTTTGTGGGCTCCCTCTGGTGGTTACTGCTGGTACTGGGTGACTTTGGTGGGTTGCGGCCTTTGGTTTCCACCTGTCCATCAGAGGCTGGGTGTTTCCTATTTTACCTGGCCTTTCTGTCATTTCCCTTGCCGGCTATCAATGTGTTCAGATGTGCTCTGTTTGGTTCCTGCCTACCTGCTCCCAGATCTTTCAGGATAAGCTAAGTGCTGATTTTCAGTTGTTTGGTTTTTGGTCCAGCTTGCTTAGAATGTCTCTATGCTAGCTGGTTGCTCTAGTGGACTGAGGTTCTCCCCATGTGCCATGAGTTGGCACATGGGTTCTTGTAATCTCAGGATGTTTTTTTTTTTATTAGGGTTTTTTGCTGACCGCTCAGTCCCCTTTTGTATCTTTCTGCTTTCTAGTTTTCAGCGGGCCTCTATTTGCTAAAGCTTTATACATCATCTCTATGTGTGTGCCTTCCTCTCATTTCACCGTCAATACATGTGGGGGGCAACTATACCTTTGGGGTTAATTCCTCTGGAGGCAAGTGAGGTCTTTGTTTTCTCTGCAGTACTAGTTAGCTCTTAGGCTGGTGCGTGGCGTCTAGAACCAACGTAGGCACGCTCCCTGGCTATCTCTAGTTGCGTTTGTCAGGCGTAGGGCAGCGGTCAGCCCAGGTTCCATCACCCTAGAGCTCGTCCGATATTTGTTATACTTTGCTTGTCCTGTGCTATCCCTCACCATTGGGGATTCATGACAGTATAGCTGGCCCACAAAGTGTTAATTGTTTGGGCTGAAGCAGGAGAAAAAGAAGTGTTCAAGGGAAAATTTTTTTTTTTTTTTTTTTCCTTCAGAGTTTTGCTGCCTAGCCCTTAATTGCGGTCTAGCTTCTTCTTACCTCCTCTTAACCCTTGAATGGCTCTGATCTTAGCTGTTTATCATGGATGTCCAGAGTTTGGCTTCCAGCCTGAGTAATCTCGCGGCAAAGGTTCAAAACATACAGGATTTCGTTGTTCACACTCCCATGTCTGAACCTAGAATTCCTATTCCAGAGTTTTTTTCTGGAGATAGATCTACCTTCCTGAATTTCAGGAACAATTGTAAATTGTTTCTCTCTTTGAAATCTCGCTCCTCTGGAGACCCTGCTCAACAGGTCAAGATTGTTATATCGTTCCTACGGGGCGACCCTCAGAATTGGGCATTTGCATTGGCACCAGGGGATCCTGCATTGCTCAGTGTGGATGCGTTTTTTCTGGCATTGGGATTGCTCTATGAGGAACCTAACCTAGAGATTCAGGCTGAAAAGGCTTTATTAGCCCTCTCTCAGGGGCATGATGAAGCGGAAATATATTGTCAGAAATTTCGGAAATGGTCGGTGCTTACTCAGTGGAATGAGTGCGCCCTGGCTGCAAACTTCAGAAATGGTCTTTCTGAGGCCATTAAGGATATTATGGTGGGGTTCCCTGCGCCTACAGGTCTGAATGAGTCTATGGCTATGGCCATTCAGATTGATCGGCGTTTACGGGAGCGCAAACCCGTGCACCAGTTGGCGGTGTCTTCTGAACAGGCACCTGAGACTATGCAATGTGATAGAATTCAGTCCAGAAGTGAACGGCAAAATTATAGGCGGAAAAATGGTTTGTGTTTTTATTGTGGTGATTCAGCTCATGTTATATCAGCATGCTCTAAACGCACAAAAAGGGTTGATAAATCTTTTGCCATTGATACTCTGCAGTCTAAGTTCATTTTGTCTGTGACTCTGATTTTTTCACTGTCTTCCATTTCCGTCGATGCCTATGTGGATTCAGGCGCTGCCCTGAGTCTTATGGATTGGTCATTTGCTAAACGCTGCGGTTTTAGTCTAGAGCCTCTGGAAGTTCCTATTCCTCTGAAGGGAATTGATTCTACACCATTGGCTATGAATAAACCGCAGTATTGGACACAAGTGACCATGCGCATGACTCCCGTTCATCAGGAGGTGATTCGCTTCCTTGTACTGTATAATTTACATGATGTACTAGTGCTTGGTCTGCCATGGTTACAAACTCATAATCCTGTCCTGGACTGGAAAACAATGTCTGTGCTAAGCTGGGGATGTCAGGGGGTTCATGATGATGCACCTCCGATTTCTATCGCTTCATCTACTCCTTCGGAGATCCCTGCGTTTTTGTCGGATTATAGGGATGTTTTTGAGGAGCCTAAGCTCAATTCGCTCCCTCCTCATAGAGATTGTGACTGTGCTATAGAATTGATTCCTGGCAGTAAGTTCCCTAAGGGTCGTTTATTTAATCTGTCACTGCCAGAGCATACTGCTATGCGGAATTATATTAAGGAGTCCTTGGAAAAGGGACATATTCGTCCATCTTCGTCCCCTCTGGGAGCAGGTTTTTTTTTCGTGGCAAAAAAAGATGGTTCCCTGAGGCCTTGTATAGATTATCGCCTTCTGAATAAGATTACAGTCAAATACCAGTATCCATTGCCATTATTTACTGATTTGTTTGCTCGCATTAAGGGGGCTAGGTGGTTCACTAAAATAGATCTTCGTGGTGCGTATAATCTGGTGCGGATAAAACAGGGTGATGAGTGGAAAACCGCATTTAATACGCCTGAGGGCCATTTTGAGTATTTGGTAATGCCTTTTGGACTCTCCAATGCTCCGTCAGTCTTTCAGTCCTTTATGCACAATATTTTCCGTGAATATCTGGATAAGTTTATGATTGTGTATTTGGATGATATTTTGGTGTTTTCTGATGACTGGGAGTCTCATGTTCTACAGGTCAGGAAGGTGTTTCAGGTTTTGCGGGCCAATTCTCTGTTTGTGAAGGGCTCAAAGTGTCTCTTCGGAGTCCAGAAGATTTCTTTTTTGGGGTACATTTTTTCTCCTTCTACTATTGAGATGGATCCCGTTAAGGTTCAGGCTATTTGTGACTGGACACAACCTACATCTGTTAAGAGCCTTCAGAAGTTCTTGGGGTTTGCTAATTTTTATCGACGGTTCATTGCTAATTTTTCCACTATTGTTAAACCTTTGACTGATTTGACTAAAAAGGGTGCTGATGTTGCTGATTGGTCTCCTGCGGCCGTGGAGGCCTTTTGGGAACTTAAGCGCCGGTTTTCTTCTGCTCCTGTGTTGTGTCAACCAGATGTTTCACTTCCTTTTCAGGTGGAGGTTGATGCTTCCGAGATTGGAGCGGGGGCGGTTTTGTCACAGAGAAGTTCTAATGGCTCGGTGATGAAGCCATGTGCTTTCTTCTCTAGAAAATTCTCGCCCGCCGAGCGCAATTATGATGTGGGTAATCGGGAGCTTTTGGCCATGAAGTGGGCATTTGAGAAGTGGCGTCATTGGCTTGAGGGTGCTAAACATCGCGTGGTGGTCTTGACTGATCACAAGAATCTAATTTACCTTGAGTCTGCCAGGCGTTTGAATCCTAGACAGGCTCGTTGGTCGTTATTTTTTTCTTGTTTCAATTTCGTGGTTTCATACCTGCCAGGTTCAAAGAATGTGAAGGCAGATGCTCTTTCCAGGAGTTTTGTGCCTGACTCTCCTGGAGACACTGGGCCTACTGGTATCCTTAGGGATGGGGTAATATTGTCCGCCGTATCCCCAGACTTGCGACGCGCATTGCAGGAGTTTCAGGTGGATAAACCGGATCGATGTCCACCAGAAAGACTGTTTGTTCCGGATGATTGGACCAGTAGAGTCATCTCCGAGGTCCATTCTTCTGTGTTGGCTGGTCATCCTGGAATATTTGGTACAAGAGACTTGGTGGCCAGGTCTTTTTGGTGGCCTTCCTTGTCTAGGGATGTGCGTACCTTTGTGCAGTCTTGTGAAGTGTGTGCTCGAGCTAAGCCTTGCTGTTCACGGGCTAGTGGGTTGCTGTTATCATTGCCCATCCCGAAGAGGCCTTGGACGCACATTTCCATGGATTTTATTTCTGATCTCCCGGTTTCACAGAAAATGTCCGTTATCTGGGTTGTGTGTGACCGCTTTTCTAAGATGGTTCATTTGGTGCCCTTGCCTAAGTTGCCCTCCTCCTCTGAGTTGGTTCCTTTGTTTTTTCAGAACGTGGTTCGTTTGCATGGGATTCCGGAGAATATCGTTTCTGACAGGGGATCCCAGTTTGTGTCTAGATTTTGGCGGACGTTTTGTGCCAAGATGGGCATTGATTTGTCTTTCTCGTCTGCATTCCATCCTCAGACGAATGGCCAGACGGAGCGAACTAATCAGACCTTGGAAACTTATTTGAGGTGTTTTGTTTCTGCTGATCAGGATGACTGGGTTGCTTTTTTGCCACTGGCCGAATTTGCTCTTAATAATCGGGCTAGTTCTGCCACGTTGGTCTCTCCTTTTTTTTGTAATTCGGGGTTTCATCCTTGTTTTTCCTCTGGTCAGGGGGAATCTTCGGATTGTCCTGGAGTGGACGTGGTGGTGGACAGGCTACATCAGATTTGGAATCAGGTGGTGGACAATTTGAAGTTATCTCAGGAGAAGACTCAGCAGTTTGCTAATCGCCGTCGCCGCGTGGGTCCCCGACTTCTTGTTGGGGACTTGGTGTGGTTGTCTTCTCGTTTTGTCCCTATGAAGGTCTCTTCTCCTAAGTTCAAGCCTCGGTTCATCGGTCCTTATAGGATCTCGGAGATTCTTAACCCTGTATCTTTTCGTTTGGATCTCCCAGCATCGTTTGCTATTCATAATGTGTTCCATCGGTCGTTGTTGCGGAGGTATGAGGTGCCCGTTGTTCCTTCGGTCGAGCCTCCTGCTCCGGTGCTGGTGGAGGGAGAATTGGAGTATGTTGTTGAAAAGATCTTGGATTCTCGTGTTTCCAGACGCAAACTCCAGTATTTGGTTAAGTGGAAGGGTTATGGTCAGGAGGATAATTCCTGGGTGGTCGCCTCCGATGTTCATGCGACTGATTTGGTCCGCGCCTTCCATAGAGCTCACCCTGATCGCCCTGGGGGTTCTCGTGAGGGTTCGGTGACCCCTCCTCAAGGGGGGGGTACTGTTGTGGATTCTGTTTGTGGGCTCCCTCTGGTGGTTACTGCTGGTACTGGGTGACTTTGGTGGGTTGCGGCCTTTGGTTTCCACCTGTCCATCAGAGGCTGGGTGTTTCCTATTTTACCTGGCCTTTCTGTCATTTCCCTTGCCGGCTATCAATGTGTTCAGATGTGCTCTGTTTGGTTCCTGCCTACCTGCTTCCAGATCTTTCAGGATAAGCTAAGTGCTGATTTTCAGTTGTTTGGTTTTTGGTCCAGCTTGCTTAGAATGTCTCTATGCTAGCTGGTTGCTCTAGTGGACTGAGGTTCTCCCCATGTGCCATGAGTTGGCACATGGGTTCTTGTAATCTCAGGATGGTTTTTTTTTTATTAGGGTTTTTTGCTAACCGCTCAGTCCCCTTTTGTATCTTTCTGCTTTCTAGTTTTCAGCGGGCCTCTATTTGCTAAAGCTTTATACATCATCTCTATGTGTGTGCCTTCCTCTCATTTCACCGTCAATACATGTGGGGGGCAACTATACCTTTGGGGTTAATTCCTCTGGAGGCAAGTGAGGTCTTTGTTTTCTCTGCAGTACTAGTTAGCTCTTAGGCTGGTGCGTGGCGTCTAGAACCAACGTAGGCACGCTCCCTGGCTATCTCTAGTTGCGTTTGTCAGGCGTAGGGCAGCGGTCAGCCCAGGTTCCATCACCCTAGAGCTCGTCCGATATTTGTTATACTTTGCTTGTCCTGTGCTATCCCTCGCCATTGGGGATTCATGACAAATAATCCCCTGGCCCACCTCGAGAATGCTAAATTGGGGGCCTTAGAACAACGGTGGGTGGCTCGCCTAGCCAAGTTTGACTTTACCATCCGTTATCGCTCTGCTACCGAAAAGCAAATGCTGATGGGCTGTCAAGAGTGACTGTGGAGACTCCAGTGGGGGATCTTGATGAGCAACTTGAAGAGGAGGAAACCCCAGACTTTTGTAAGTTTAAGCCCCCAATGGTTGCGGCCCAGTCAAGAAGGGAGGCCTGCGCGTTACCCCGGTCCCTGGGGAGAACCAATGTGGAATGGGGACACGTTCAGGATGAAGACGAAGGGCTGAGACAGATGAAATGGTGGGTAATGCAAAAGCGGAAGCCTGGCAAACAAGAGAGAGATGATCTGGACTCTGAAATGAGGAGTGTGTTGCACCAGTGGGATAGACTGCAAGTGCGAGAGTCAGTGCTATATCGTAAGAGGCAACAGCCAAAAGATATGGAAGTAAGGTGGCAAGTTGTCATCCCAGGAAGAATGGCTCAAGAAGTAGCTAAAGAAGCCCACGAATTTGGAGCGCACTTCGGCCCCACAAAGACCTACCAATCCACAAAGACCTACCAATGGTTACAGCGGTATGTGTATCGCCCCCGGTTGGAGCTTGTGGTGGAAGAGGTTTGCCGGCAATGTCGAGTATGTGACCTCATTAAGAGTACCGAACAGAGAGCACCCATTCAAACCATACAAACTAAGGAACCGCTAGAAGTCGTGATGATCGACTATCTCCTCGTGGGACACTCGGTCCGGGGGCTGCAATACTGTTTGGTGATGACCGATCATTTCTCTAAGTTCGCAGTAGTCACTCCGACTAGAGATCAGACTGCGGAATTAATGGCGCGAGCCATCTGTCAAGACTTCATCCGGGTTTATGGGTGCCCAAAGCGCATCCACTCCGACCAAGGCGCATGTTTCCAAGGCAAGGTGATGGAAGAATTGTATCGCATATATGGCATCGAGCGGTCCCGGACCACCCCTTACCACCCTCAAGGCAACGGAGCTTGTGAACGCTTCAACAGAACCTTACTTCAAATGCTGAGAACGTTGGAGGAGGATAAAAAGGCATGTTGGCCAGACTATCTGCCAGAATTGGTCTGGACCTACAACAATCGGGTCCACTCCACCATGGGTTATACCCCCTATCTACTGTTGTTTGGAAGAGCTGGACGAGAGATCATTGAGCTGAATTTGGAACAGCCAGAGGAGATGATGGAGCGAACTGTCACCTCATGGGTGAAAGAGCATCGGCAACGATTGCAAACGATATGGCGGTTGGCGGGTCAGCAGCTGCAAGAAAAAGAACATTCGGGCTGCAAACCGACTCAAGAGTTACCGCTCCAACTGGAAGACCTAGTATTAGTCAGAGAGAAACGCCCTAAGGGAAAACTAAGTGAGAGATGGGAAGTACAGCCGTACAAGGTTATCGAGCGAGTGTATGCTAACGGCCCTGTCTACAAGGTACAGATTGAGAATGCGGCATTCGCCCCTAGAGTACTTCACAGAAATATGCTGCGGCCTTGCCGGTCTGATGTCTGTTCTACACCATTGTCGCCTGAAGGCGCCACTCCACTTCCTGAATCTGTCATGCCTGATGGTGAAATCGATGATGAGTGGTGGACCCTCCCTGACACAGTAGGGGGTCCTCAGCCGCACAGAGACGGTAATCCCATGGATGTACCAGTACTGCCATGCGAGGACGAGACCAGACAAGAGCTCACAGTCTCCTGCAACAAGTGTTCCTCTGGAAGATAGTCAAGCCTTGCCTGACAGCCAAGAGCTTCGGAGATCCCAGAGGTCTAATGCAGGGGTTCCACCAGTGCGATATGTAGAACAGTGTGCTCTGTCTGTTTTTACACCTTTGTTGCCTCCTCTATAGATGCTGTTTCCGCATTGCACGTTCCTTCATTACGCTTCAACCTTGATTCTGTGATGGCCAAGGACGACCATCATTAAGAATGGAGGCATGTAAGAGGGTGGTGTTGTTATGGACAGTAACACGCTGCCACTTTAAGAGACAGCACCCCCTTGTCTGGTGTGATGGAATGTTCTGCTTCCCCCTGCTATAGACTGTGAAGATGAGCTGCCCTAGAATTAGGGGAGAAGTTGAGCCTGAACTGTGTGTGTGAGCTGAAGCTGCTACAGAGAGAACTTTGTGCTGCTTGCTACAAGAAAGGTCCCACAGCCTGGGATGGAGTGTACTTGTGAAATTTGCAAGACTTTTAATGGTACAGCAAAGGTGGCTGTTCTGTGCTAGTTTGTGAAGCCACAAAGATACTGAGAAAGGGACTTACAGTTTCCAGGAGCACTCCCTAGGATCCAGAAGCAAGGAGAAGACCACGCTTCACAGAGCTGACAGAAAGCCGTGCGCACCACCATTTTAGACTGCTGGGGGCCCCCCTGGGACTGGACCTGAGTCCCCAACATCATCGTGAGTCTGTTCCTGTTTGATGCACCTGTTAGGGCCTAGTGTAGCCTTCTGTAGTCAGTACACGGGAGCCGTGTAGCCTGCTTAGTAAAGGCCAGGGAGGTTATATGTAGAGTAGCATTGTTATTTGTTTATTGTTTAAATTTGCTTGTGAGACATATTTTGAGTCTGTAATAGTTGGAGCACCGTGCTATTTTACGGACAAGATAACGTTTATAACTCTTGTAAAGTGTCTCTTGCCATTGCATACCCGTTTGCATCTTCCTCACCCACTTCATTCCTTGCCTCCCAATAAATCTACCCTTTGCTGTTTGCACCTCATCTTGTGTACAGTAGTCTTCCTGCACCGTGGTGGTCCCCCGGCCATCGCTTCAGCTCCAGGGTCATCGTGTCCAACCCCCTGCTCAGTGCAGGAGTCACTAAACCATCTCAGACAGATGTCTGTCCAGCCTCTGAATAAGAAGTATATATCGTGGCACAGCTGTAATGGTGCTCAAGTAGGTCCCAAACCAGAAAATCAATAATAATGAACTTGGCACTCAACTCATGAGAATCCGGTGAAGAATATTTTTTAATGCAGTCCAAAAGTAAAGGTACAATGTTTCGGTTGTAAATGGACCTTCGTCAGGATAAAGACTGCTTTAGGTTTATCAGAATTGGTCACAATGTAAGTGGAGGCCTAGCAGGGAGGGAAAAACATCCCTACACTGGCATCTTATGTCCAAACTGGAAGAGAAATGGAAGGGATCCAATACCTGCTAAACAAGTGACCATATGTTGCACTGTGCTGGGGGTGAACAAGATGACATGTAAGAGTCTGGAATAGGCCGGATCGGTGGTGGATAGTGGTAGTATGCAGGCATCCAACGTGGTGTCCGCTGCTTGTTGAAGTGGAGGTCTGAGTGTGTGCTCAGGGTTTGACTGGAGTCTCCCGGTCTTATCAGATTGACCACTATTAATTACTAGATATGAGCGAACTTTTGAAGGTTCGGTTCCGCGAATGTCCTGAAGTTTGCTGAACATTTTCGCCGATTGGTTCAACGAAGATACTTGAATCCCATTAAATTCAATGGGAGGCAAAACCAAAAGCTGCCAAAACAGCTCAAATGAGGGGCAGACACCAGGAAAAGTGGCATCAATAAATCCAGAATACAAATAGTACAATTAATATTATTTATTATCATAGTGCTATTTATTCCATGGTGCTTTACATGTGAAATAGGGTATACATAGCAAACAACAAGTACAATAATCTTGAACGAGTCCCCAACTGGTACAGTTGGAGAGAGGACCCTGCTTGCGAGGGCTCACAATCTACAAGGGATGGGTGATGATAGAGTAGGTGAGGGTAGAGCTGGTCATGCAGCGGTATGATGGTGCGAGGGTTACTGCAGTTTGCACGCTTGTCGGAAAAGGTAGGTCTTCAGGTTCCTTTTGAATGTTACCATGGTAGGCGAGAGTCTGCTACGTTGAGGTAGAGAGTGTCAGAGTAGGGAGGATGCTCAGGAAAAATCTTGTATGCAATTGTGGGAAGAGGAGATAAGAGGAGAGTAGAGAAGGAGATATTGTGAGGATCAGAGGTTGCATGCAGGTAACTACCGGGAGAATAGGCCACAGATGTCTGGAGGAGACAGGATTTGGATGGCTTTGTATGCAAAATGTTAGGGTTTTAAACTGGAGTCTCTGGGCAATGAGGAGCCAGTGCAGGGATTGACAGAGGGGAGAAGCCGGGGAATAGAAGGGTGAGAGGTGGATTAGTTGGCCAGTAGAATTTAGGATAGATTAGATGTGAGATTGTTAGAAGGGATGCCACAGAGCAAGAGGTTGCAGTAGTTGAGGCGGGAGATGATGAGGGCATGAAGTAGTGTTTTCGTATATTCATGGTTGAGGAATTTGCGGATCCAGGAGATATTTTGGAGTTGCAGTCATCAGGAAGTGGAAAGGGCTTGTGCCACGGGGTTACCGCAACAGAGAGAAGCCAGAAGACCGCAGCGTCTGATTGCTCCTACTCATGTGCTGAGAAGAAGCACTTCTCCTTTGTTTTATTGGTGTTTATTTCTTTTGGCAGAACAGGGGTTAATCAGCCATGTTGGAAACTCTGAGCTCTCAGCTGAGCTTGGTTAGCCACTCCCATCCCCTTTATAATCTGGGTCCTGATTCAAATCCATGTCAGAGCTAGCATTTGCTGCATGGCTTAGGAGGAGAGGTGTTCATATGAGAAGGAGTTTTGGAAGAGCTATCTGTGACTGTTGCATGGTTTGTAAGTGTGGTAATTACTTTCCGTCCTCTACTTTGTTTTTTTTTTTCTCCATCCTCCACTCCTCGATGCATTCCTCTGTTATATGTGAGTGAATATTTGTATGCCTGGTCGTTTCAGTTAACCCTTGTTTGTATAGCCTTGTTTGTCAGATTGGTGTACTGCGGTGCATAGTAGCACCTCTCTTTCCTGGGTGGGGGAAGAAAACAGACACAGGGCTAACTCAGGAGATAAAGCAAGGGTGGCAGCCCCAGCATCTTCAACTTCAGAAGTATCCCGTGGAATAGGGCGAGCTAGGGCGCCCCCTAGTGTGAGGGACAGGGAAGGAGCTCCTGGTCCCGGGTCACCCGACAGCTGTGTCGTGACATTAGCTCTGACCGTAACCATTTTTTCTGATCCATTATGGATCCTATCACTGCTCTGACAGGGCAACTGCAGCCGCTCAGTCTGGAGGTGGCAGATTTACGCACGGTTGTTTAGCAGCACCCTAGCATATCTGGTGTGGGAATCAGGTCACTCAGGCAAACCGCAGTGGAGCCCAAGATCGCTTTGCCTGACAGGTTCTCTGGGGTGTGCGACAAGTTTGTTGCTTTCAGAGAGGCCTGTAAACTGTAGGTTTACTTGCTGTTTCCACGGGTGCAGAGGAGCAACATGTGGGGGTAATAATCTCGCTCCTCCAGGGGGATCCCCAAGTATGGGAGTTTTCTCTCCCGTCTGACTCTCAGTTGCTTCAGACGGTGGGGGAATTTTTTCGGGTGCTAGGCCTTATATACGACAACTCCAAACCGTGTCTCCTTGGCTGAGTCACACTGTGCCAACTTCAGCAAGACCGGCCGGCGGAGGAATATTGCTTTGAGTTTTGGAGGTGGGCCACGGACACTAAGTGGTATGATCCCGCACCCTGTAGCAGGGCCGGATTTAAGAGGTGGGTGGCCCGGGGCCCATTTTGGAGGGAGGCCCATTTTTCAAGGTGTTACAATATGTAATGCAATAGCACAAAATCAAACGAACGCAAGTTTATTTACAAAAAACATTTACGCAGATTAATTCAGGTAAAATCATTCATTTTTTACAATCCATGCACTTTCCTTGATTTTCGTGCTGCAAAATTACTATCGATGTCACTAAAGTCCAATTCACGCAGTAGATCTGACTCGATACTCATGATAGCCAAATTTACAAGTCGTTCCTGCTTCATGGATGTCCTTAATCAGTTTTCAACTAATTTGAGAAGGAATACTTACCACTGCACTTTGTTACCATTAAATTATTATTTCGGTCCTTTAACTAATACTTTGTTGTGCCACCTTTCGCTGCGATTACAGCTGCAAGTTGTTTGGGGTATGTCTCTATCAGTTTTGTACATCGAGAGACTGAAATTCTTGCCCTTTCTTCCTTGGCAAACAGCTCGAGCTCAGTGAGGTTTGATGGAGATCGTTTGTGAACAGCAGTTTTCAGCTCTTTCCACAGATTCTCGATTGGATTGAGGTCTGGACTTTGACTTGGCCATTCTAACACCTGGATACGTTTATTTGTGAACCATTCCATTGTAGATTTTGCTTTATGTTTGGGATCATTGTCTTGTTGGAAGACAAATCTCCGTCCCAGTCTCAGGTCTTATGCAGATTCCAACAGGTTTTCTTCAAGAATGGTCCTGTATTTGGCTCTATCCATCTTCCCATCAATTTTAACCCCTTCACCCCCGGAGCTTTTTCCGTTTTTGTTTTTCGCTCCCCTCCTTCCCAGAGCCATAACTTTTTTATTTTTCCGTCAATTTGGCCATGTGAGGGCTTATTTTTTGCGGGACGAGTTGTACTTTTGAACGACATCATTGGTTTTAGCATGTCGTGTACTAGAAAACGGGAAAAAAATTCCAAGTGCAGTGAAATTGCAAAAAAAGTGCAATCCCACACTTGTTTTTTGCTTGCCTATTTTGCTAGGTTCACTAAATGCTAAAACTGACCTGCCATTATGATTCTCCAGGTCACTACGAGTTCATAGACACCTAACATGACTAGGTTATTTTTCACCTAAGTGGTGAAAAAAAATTCCAAACTTTGCAAAAAACAAAACAAAATTGCGCCATTTTCCGATACTCGTAGCGTCTCCATTTTTCGTGATCTGGGGTCAGGTGAGGGCTTATTTTTTGCGTGCCGAGCTGGCGTTTTTAATGATTGCATTTTGGTGCAGATACGTTCTTTTGATCGCCCGTTATTGCATTTTAATGCAATGTCGTGGCGACCAAAAAAACGTAAATCTGGCGTTTCGAATTTTTTTCTCATTACGCCATTTAGCGATCAGGTTAATGCTTTTTTTTTATTGATAGATCGGGCGATTCTGAACGCGGCGATACCAAATATGTGTAGGTTGGGTTTTTTTTTTATTGATTTATTTTGATTGGGGCGAAAGGGGGGTGATTTAAACTTTTATATTTTTTTTATTTTTTTCACATTTTTAAAAACTTTTTTTTTTATACTTTTGCCATGCTTCTATAGCCTCCATGGGAGGCTAGAAGCAGGCACAGCCCGATTGGCTCTGCTATGCAGCAGTGATCATAAGATCGCTGCTACACAGCAGATTTGCAGGTGTGCTGTGAGCGCCTACCACAGGGGGGCGCTCACAGCCACCGGCAATCAGTAACCATAGAGGTCTCAAGGACCTCTATGGTTACAATGGAGGAGCATCGCCGACCCCCGATCATGTGACGGGGGTCGGCGATGCGCTCATATCCGGCCGCACGGACGGATGCGGTAGTTAAATGCCGCTGTCTGCGTTTGACAGCGGCATTTAACTAGTGCCTATTGCGGGCACATGTCAGCTGTTCAAAACAGCTGACATGTCCCGGCTTTGATGTGCGCTCACCGCCGGAGCGCACATCAAAGCGGGGGTCCCGACATGTGACGTACTATACCGTCACATGTCGGGAAGGGGTTAACCTTCTTCCCTGTCCCTGCTGAAGAAAAGCAGGCCCAAACCATGATGCTGCCACCACCATGTTTGACAGTGGGGATGGTGTGTTCAGGGTGATGAGCTGTGTTGCCTTTACGCCAAACATATCATTTGACATTGTTGCCAAAAACTTCGATTTTGGTTTCATCTGACCAGAGCACCTTCTTCCACATGTTTGTTGTGTCTCCCAGGTGGCTTGTTGCAAACTTTAAATGGCACTTTTTATGGATATATTTAAGAAATGGCTTTCTTCTTGCCACTCTTCCATAAAGGCCAGATTTGTGCAGTGTATGACTGATTGTTGTCCTATGGACAGACTGTCCCACCTCAGCTGTTGTAACAACTCTGCTGGCATCACTGCATGGCCTCCCATCCCCCACCTGCATTACACTCAAACTCACTTACTTCTCTGGGCCTTGTTGTGACTTCTCTCTGCTGCCAGCTCCATGCTGTGTGCCTCATGTCTGCTGTTTGCTCTGTGCATGCTCTGTCCGTGTGCATAGGGGGGCGGCGCCGGCAACTCCTGCTTCTTATAGAGACTGTGTGCACCTTGCTAAGGTGTCCCTGGCCAATCGCCATGAGGCTTCCTGTATTTAAGACATCCCCACCCATTGGTGGGGGCCTGTGCAACTTACTGCCTCAGTCAGTTCTTAGCTGCTGAGGTGCCAGGCCCTGTCTCGCTTACTCTGTGTCCTGTGTAGCCACCCAGCGGGGCTTTGTACCCTGGCCTATGTCTGCCACCCTGCGGGGCTTTGTACCCTGGCCTATGTCTGCCACCCAGAGGGGCGTCGTACCCTGGCTTGTGTCCATGTCTTTGTGTCTTGTCCGGTTCCTGACTGTCTTGGCCTAGTCTTGCTCCTATGTCCGTTTATATCCCTGCCTTGGTTTCCTTTCCCTGCTGTGCGTACTCTGTGTCTTGCTTTGCCCTGCTCTGCCCTCTGTGTCTTGCTTTACTCTGCAACCTTGCTTTGCTCCTTGCTCTGCACTCTGACTCTTGCTCTGCACTCTGACTCTTGCTCTGCACTCTGACTCTTGCTCTGCACTCTGACTCTTGCTCTGCACTCTGACTCTTGCTCTGCACTCTGACTCTTGCTCCTGTGCTTTCGCTCTGCATTCGCTCTTGTGGTCTTTCTCTAACTATTTAGTCCGCCTGTCCCTACCAGTTCTTCCAGTGTTCCAGTCTTGTCCGCCTGTCCCTACCAGTTCTTCCAGTGTTCCAGTCTTGTCCGCCTGTCCCTACCAGTTCTTCCAGTGTTCCAGTCTTGTCCGCCTGTCCCTACCAGTTCTTCCAGTGTTCCAGTCTTGTCCGCCTGTCCCTACCAGTTCTTCCAGTGTTCCAGTCTTGTCCGCCTGTCCCTACCAGTTCTTCCAGTGTTCCAGTCTTGTCCGCCTGTCCCTACCAGTTCTTCCAGTGTTCCAGTCTTGTCCGCCTGTCCCTACCAGTTCTTCCAGTGTTCCAGTCTTGTCCGCCTGTCCCTACCAGTTCTTCCAGTGTTCCAGTCTTGTCCGCCTGTCCCTACCAGTTCTTCCAGTGTTCCAGTCTTGTCCGCCTGTCCCTACCAGTTCTTCCAGTGTTCCAGTCTTGTCCGCCTGTCCCTACCAGTTCTTCCAGTGTTCCAGTCTTGTCCGCCTGTCCCTACCAGTTCTTCCAGTGTTCCAGTCTTGTCCGCCTGTCCCTACCAGTTCTTCCAGTGTTCCAGTCTTGTCCGCCTGTCCCTACCAGTTCTTCCAGTGTTCCAGTCTTGTCCGCCTGTCCCTACCAGTTCTTCCAGTGTTCCAGTCATGTCCGCCTGTCCCTACCAGTTCTTCCAGTGTTCCAGTCTTGTCCGCCTGTCCCTACCAGTTCTTCCAGTGTTCCAGTCTTGTCCGCCTGTCCCTACCAGTTCTTCCAGTGTTCCAGTCTTGTCCGCCTGTCCCTACCAGTTCTTCCAGTGTTCCAGTCTTGTCCGCCTGTCCCTACCAGTTCTTCCAGTGTTCCAGTCTTGTCCGCCTGTCCCTACCAGTTCTTCCAGTGTTCCAGTCTTGTCCGCCTGTCCCTACCAGTTCTTCCAGTGTTCCAGTCTTGTCCGCCTGTCCCTACCAGTTCTTCCAGTGTTCCAGTCTTGTCCGCCTGTCCTTACCAGTTCTTCCAGTGTTCCAGTCTTGTCCGCCTGTCCCTACCAGTTCTTCCAGTGTTCCAGTCTTGTCCGCCTGTCCCTACCAGTTCTTCCAGTGTTCCAGTCTTGTCCGCCTGTCCCTACCAGTTCTTCCAGTGTTCCAGTCTTGTCCGCCTGTCCCTACCAGTTCTTCCAGTGTTCCAGTCTTGTCCGCCTGTCCCTACCAGTTCTTCCAGTGTTCCAGTCTTGTCCGCCTGTCCCTACCAGTTCTTCCAGTGTTCCAGTCTTGTCCGCCTGTGTCCCAGCGGTGTCTGCCTGAGTGCCAGCCGTGCCCGCTTGCCTGTCTATGTTCCGTTCCCTGGTGGGATCAGCATCCACAGTCCGACTCCACCCTGGAGTGGTACCTGGTAGCTTCCTATTGCACAAGTCTGACCTCACCATCAGAGGCTCCAGCGAACACCTAGGAAGCTACTTAGTTACTCCCCTTCCAGGGAACTTTGGTCTGTGGTCCAGTGGGGCCGCACCCCCGCACGCCCGTGCCTACCAGTCTGGGCACGAGCGTGACAGCTGTAGATCTCTGCAGTTCATCCAGAGTGCTCATGGACCTCTTGGCTGCATCTCTGATCAGTCTTCTCCTTGTTTGAGATGAAAGTTTAGAGGGACGGCCGGGTCTTGGTAGATTTGCAGTGGTATGATGCTCCTTCCATTTCAATATGATCGCTTGCACAGTGCTCCTTGGGATGTTTAAAGTTTTTGAAATCATTTTGTATCCAAATCTGGCTTTAGGCCATGTTCACACTTTGCGGTTTTTACCGCGGGTCCGCAGCAGTTTCCATTGCGTTTACATTAACATGTAAACCCTATGGAAACCGCAAACCGCTGTGCACATGCTGCGGGAAAAACCGCGCAGAAACGCAGCGGTTTACAACCCACAGCATGTCACTTCTTTGTGCAGAATCGCTGCGATTCTGCACCCATAGGAATGCATTGAAACGTTGCGGGAAGTAAGCGGATAATGTGCGGGTGGTACCCGGGGTGGAGGAGAGGAGACTCTCCTCCAGGCCCTGGGAACCATATTTGGGGTAAAAAAAAAGAATTAAAATAAAAAATCATGTTATACTCACCTCTCAGCGCTGCACGCGGCCGGCCGGTCAGAGTTGCTGTGCGAACAGGACCTGCGGTGACGTCGCGGTCACATGACCGTGACGTCACGAAGGGTCCTTCTCGCACATCATCTTTGGAACCGGAGCGCCGGGTGCAGCACCGAGGACATCGGGACGTCAGAGGGTGAGTATATAAACTTTTTTTTTTTTTATTTTAACATTACTATTGATGCTGCATATTGCTGCATATGCAGCTTCAATAGTATAGGCGGAAACCCGCAGCGGAAACCGGAAACTGCGGTTTTGCCCTGCAGATTTATCAAATCCGCTGCGGGAGAACCCGCAGAGGGACGCCGCAAAGTGTGAACGTGGCCTTAAACTTGTCCACAACAGTATCACGGACCTGCCTGTTGTGTTTCTTGGTCTTCATGATGCTCTCTGTGCTTCACACAGAACCCTGAGACTATCACAGAGCGAGCAGGTGCATTTATACGGAGACTTGATTACACACAGGTGGATTCTATTTATCATCATTAGGCATTTAGGACAACATTGGATCATTCAGAGATCCACAATGAACTTCTGGAGTGAGTTTGCTGCACTGAAAGTAAAGGGGCCGAATAATATTGCACGCCCCACTTTTCAGTTTTTGAATTTCCACAGAAATTTAAAATAACCAATAAATTTCATTCAACTTCACAATTGTGTTCCACTTGTTGTTGATTTTTCACCAAAAATGTACATTTGGTATCTTTATGTTTGAAGCATGATATGTGGGAAAAGGTTGAAAATTTCCAGGGGGCCGAATACTTTCGCAAGGCACTGTACATACAGTATACACAGACACACTGTAATGCAGGATATAGTGTGGACCTGTATATACAGTATGGTACTGTGTAGGACAGGAGCTGCAAGAAAGATACACAGATAGATAGACAGACAGACAGAGATCATACTCACCCACCGCGACACTGTGAAGGCTGAACCACTTCTCCTCTGGATCTTCAGTGACTGAAGATCCAGAGTGAAGTCCTGCCGCGCCCCGCGGTGGAGAATCCTCTTCTCGCGCCGACATCGTGGCTCCGCCTCCTTCCTCGAAGGTAGCTGAACAAACTCAACTGATCTAATCCGAGGGAGCGATCATATAGCTGAATGGGAAGCGCCTAGAAGCTTCTGTTGGGATCGGAGAAGGCTGCCGCATGCCATAAGCTAAGCATTAGGTACAGGGAGGGTACTAAGGAAGTCTGGCTAGCCAGGTCAGTGGATGCTGACGCAGGTCAGGTGCCATGACTCTGCCGCTCTGCGCCAGCCACTGAGATGTAGGACCGTAGCCAGGTCCCTACACTTTCAATAGTTTCTCTGTTGTTGAATGTTTATTATCATTAGAAATGGTTCACAAAAAAGAGATGTGTATTTTACATGTTTTGAGATATTTATCCCTATATTGGTGGGAGGCCCCGGCTTGGTGGGTGGCCCAGGGCCCGGGCCCATTGGGCCTCCCCTTAATCCGGGCCTGCTCTGTAGCCTGTTCTGTGAGGGGCTTACAGTAAGGCCGGAGACACACTGCTGCGAGATACGGCCGAGTCTCGCTGGTTAAAAGCAAGCTGTGGCACCTGTACTCCGGAGCGTGCAGCTGCATAGCAATACATGGAGCCACACGCTCCGCTCCGGAGTGCCGGTGCCACAGCTTGCTTTTAACCAGCGAGACTCGGACGTATCTCGCACCAGTGTGTCTCCGGCCTAAGAGTAAGGCTATGTGCACACGTCAGGATTTCTAGCAGAAATTTTCCTGACAAAAAACAGACATTTCTGCCAGAAATCCGCATGCGTTTTTTTCGCCTTTTTGACACGTTTTTTTGTGCATTTTTTTCCAAATGCATAGAATTGTGGGAAAAACATGGAAAATCCGCAAAATTAATGAACATGCTGCTTTTTTTACCGTGATGCGTTTTTTTCAGGGAAAAAAACGCACCATGTGCACAAAACATGCAGAATGCATTCTAAATGATAGCATGCATAATGTATGCGTTTTTAATGAGTTTTTATAGCGTTTTTACCGCGAAAAAAACGCGGAAAAAAATGCGAAAAACCTGAACGTGTGCCCATACCCTGAAGGATGCTTTAATTAAGATAGAGGTGTCTGCATGTCTAGACAGTGGGGCGGGATTTAACTTGCTAGACACTAGGTTCTTCCAGGTCCATGGCCTTAATCCATTGTTGTTAGGAGAATAATCACTTAGCTTTCATATACACATTGGCCAGTAGATGGCAGCAAAGCACATTTATGAGTCGTTGGTATACAATGCAATGTATTGGGTTGTCCCACACGTCCAGATAATTCCGGTACCGGAATAAATCGGTACCGGAGTTATCCGTGTCCGTGTGCCTGTGAACTCACGTAGGCCATACGTGCGGCACACGTGTGCCGCCCGTATGGCGAG
The DNA here is from genome assembly GCF_051348905.1 of Ranitomeya variabilis. Taxonomy (NCBI): domain Eukaryota; kingdom Metazoa; phylum Chordata; class Amphibia; order Anura; family Dendrobatidae; genus Ranitomeya; species Ranitomeya variabilis. The sequence goes on from NC_135233.1 coordinate 599,201,571, forward strand.
TGGGTACCACACGGCGCGTGTGGTACCCACGCGTGTGGTACCCTGCATCGTGCTGAAGCCGCGATTCATATGTTCCCTGCAGCAGCGTTTGCTGCAGAGAAAATATGAATAATAGTGTTTAAAATAAAGATCTATGTGTCCGCCGCCCCCCCACCCCCTGTGCGCCCCCCCGCTGTTCAGAAAATACTCACCCGCTCCCTCGTTGGCTGTCGCGGCTTCCTGGTCTGGCCCCATCTTCTCCTGTATGCGGTCACGTGGGGCCGATCATTTACAGTCATGAATATGTGGCTCCACCTCCCATAGGGGCGGAGCCGACTATTCATGATTGTAAATGAGCGGCCCCACGTGACCGCATACAGTAGAAGGCGCGGGACAGAGAGGAAAGAGTGACAGCCAACGTGGGAGCGGGTGAGTATTTTCTGAACAGCGGGGGGGCGCACAGAGGGTGGGGGGGCGGCGGACACATAGATCTTTATTTTAAACACTATTATTCATATTTTCTCTGCAGCAAACGCTGCTGCACAGAAGATATGAATCGCGGCTTCAGCACCATGTGGGGGGGACAGCGCTTACTGTAGCGGTGTCTCCTGCACGCACACGGACCCCAGACGGAGAACGTCCATGTGAGGTCCGTGTTTTACACGGACCCATTGACTTTAATGGGTCCGTGTAATACGTGTGCTCCCACGAACACTGACATGTCTCCGTGTTTGGGGGCTGTCCCACACGTCCAGATAATTCCGGTACCGGAATAAATCGGTACCGGAGTTATCCGTGTCCGTGTGCCTGGGAACTCACGTAGGCCATACGTGCAGCACACGTGCGCCGCCCGTATGGCGAGTGGGTACCACACGGAGCGTGTGGTACCCACGCGTGTGGTATCCTGCTGAAGCTGCGATTCATATGTTCCCTGCAGCAGCGTTTGCTGCAGAGAAAATATGAATAACAGTGTTTAAAATAAAGATCTGTGTGTCCGCCGCCCTTCCACCCCCTGTGCGCCCCCCCCCGCTGTTCAGAAAATACTTACCCGCCTCCCTCGCTGCTTCCTGGTCTGGCCGCGGCTTCTAGTGTATACGGTCACGTGGGGCCGATCATTTACAGTCATGAATATGTGGCTCCACCTCCCATAGGGGCGGAGCCGACTATTCATGATTGTAAATGATCGGCCCCACGTGACCGCATACAGTAGGAGGCGCGGGGCAGAGAGGAAGGAGTGACAGCCAACGTGGGAGCGGGTGAGTATTTTCTGAACAGCGGGGGGGCGCACAGGGGGTGGGGGGGCGGCGGACACATAGATCTTTATTTTAAACACTATTATTCATATTTTCTCTGCAGCAACCGCTGCTGCAGGGAACATATGAATCGCGGCTTCAGCACCATGTGGGGGGGACAGCGCTTACTGTAGCGCTGTCTCCTGCACGCACACGGACCCCAGACGGAGAACGTCCGTGTGAGGTCCGTGTTTTACACGGACCCATTGACTCTATTGGGTCCGTGTAATACATGCGCTCCCACGAACACTGACATGTCTCCGTGTTTGGCACACGGAGACACGGTCCGCAAAAAATCAATGACATCTGCACAGATGCATTGATTTTTATGGGTCTACGTGTGTCAGTGTCTCCGGTACGTGAGGAAACTGTCACCTCACGTACCGGAGCCACTGACGTGTGAAACCGGCCTCACACACGGAGACACGGTCCGCAAAAAATCAATGACATCTGAACACATGCATTGATTTTTATGGGTCTACGTGTGTCAGTGGCTCCGGTACGTGAGGAAACTGTCACCTCACGTACCGGAGCCACTGACGTGTGAAACCGGCCTAAGGCTACTTTCACACTAGCCTCGTTCGACGCACGTCGCAATGCGTCGTTTTGGAGAAAAAACGCATCCTGCAAAGTTGCCCGCAGGATGCGTTTTTTTCTCCATAGACTTGCATTAGCGACGCATTGCGACGGATTACCGGATTGTTTTGGCGGACCGTCAACACAAAAAAAGTTCCATGCAACTTTTTTTGTACGTCGAGTCCGCCATTTTCGACCGCGCATGCGTGGCCGGAACTCCGCCCCCTCCTCCCCGGAACTCACAATGGGCAGCGGATGCTTTGTAAAACTACATCCGCTGCCCACGTTGTGCTACATTAACACACTGTCCGTCGGTACGTCGGGCCGACGGTTTGCGACGGCCCGTACCGACAGACTAGTGTGAAAGTAGCCTAACTCACACAGTGCTGGCCACAGTGGATCATGGCATTACCAGCCACAGTGCTGCATCCGCACTGCCCTGCCGGGGCCTAAGGCTACTTTCACACTTCCGTCTTATGGCATACGTCGCAATGCATTGTTTTGGAGAAAAAACGCATCCTGCAAAGTTGCCCGCAGGAACTCCGCCCCCTCCTCCCCGCTCATCACACTGGGCAGTGGATGTGTTGTAAAACTGCATCCGCTGCCCACGTTGTGCTAAATTTAGCACAACGTCCGTCGGTACATCGGGCTGACGGCTTGCAACGGCCCCGTACCGACGGAAGTGTGAAAGTAGCCTTACTCTCCTGCTGCATCTGACTAATAGACGCAGCAGAACATTGCAGCCTGCTTTATAGATGAAAAATAATCCAATAGTGCAAAAGAAAGGGCTTTTTCAACTAACAGTGGCCAAGAAATTTTGGTCCGTGACCTCTCAGTAAAGGTGAAGCACTCTGACTGGCGCTGTTATGTGACACTGTTTGCCACTGTTTTGAATCACTGTGGCTGGCACTGTTATGTGAGACAGGGTAACACTATTGTGGGACACTGCTTAGCGCTGTTATGGGATACTGGCTGGCACAGTTATGGGACACTGGGACTGGCACTGTTATTGGGCACTGCTTGGTCTTTTTATGGTACGCAGGCTGGCACTATTATGGGACACTATGACTGACACTCTTATTTTTATGGTACTCAGGCTGGCAGTGTTATGGATCACGGCCACTGGCACAATTATGGGACACTGATTGGCACTTTTATGTGACACTGGGTGACACTATTATGGGACATTGCTTGGCACTGTTATGGATCACTGTGGCTGGCACTGTTATGGAGCACTGGCATTGTTATAGATCAGTGTAGTTGGCACTGTTATAGGTAAGTGTGGCTGTATTTCTTGCATTTAGGGTCACTCTTGCTGCCAATCCATGCACATTCATCAGGATAACTAGCTCGCTTTGGCATTTTCCTGTTTGTGCTGCTCTTGCGTACACACCACCTCTGCTATGTATGTACTGCAGCCACACACCCAGGTAAGGTATGGCACTATGTGGCCATACACATCACATGATCCCCGCCCTGCGGTGACATCACGGTACAGAACACGTGCCTCCCTCCCCACATCAGTAAATAATATATCACATATCCTGCCAGACTGCTTCCTGACGCTGCTGCGGGGAGAGAGCTCAGGTAAATGTATTATTCCATCAGAATTATATGTTTTAGGACTTTTCTAGTATCTGGCGTATTATAGCGGTGTTTTACGGCATCGATCCTGAATAACATCTCACTATATAAATTCATTCGATTCTGCAGCGAAGACTAAAACAATGGAAAAATACTTAACAAAGAAATAACAATTTGTAGCTGTTTTTTTGTTGTTAGTGTCTTAGTTCATAGTTTGTGATTTTTAGTAGCGGTGACGCAAGTGTTGTAGATGGCGGTAATATATACACTTATTTTTTGTACTATTGCTTTAATTGCAACAGAATCTCTCAGCAGCAGACTTCAAGAGTGTCTGTGCCAAGTGTGACTGTAGTAGGATCCTTGAAGTGGTCTTATTAAAGGGGTTGTCCAGGATTCGTTTTTTTCCCCCCAAAAAAACAGCGCCACACCTGACTATAGGTGGTGTGTGGTATTGAAGATCAACCCAGTGGTGGACATAGAGAAAAGAGGCCCTTGTGCAAAAATAGTATATTGGCCCTTTGCAGTCCAATAATTCACCTGTATGCAAAATTCTACCTACTTTGGAGGTGGTAGTGGCCCTCTTACCTGTAGGGCCCCTCTGCGGCTGCACAAATTGGTATGTTCGCACCTGGATCAACCTCATATCAAAGGGCCTTGGCTGCAATACCAAACACAACCCACAGACAGGCAAGGCGCTGTTTCGAACAAAGTAGCCATGTTTGCCCTTTACAGACAGGTTTTACAAGTCCGATATTTGAGTACGGACAGACATGTCCTGTCGAGTCGATATAGGGAGTGTTACATTCGGGTGAGGAGACCCTCGGTCTATCTGGACTCGGATCTTGAATGTCGGATGTGTGAAGCTGGCACAAGGGACATTTGTCACTACGGATTATGGAGAATTGACCTCTGCTGGAATTGCAATTCCCACAGGACTAAGTATATCCAAAAATAAAAGAACTTTAGGCAAAGAAATAGTTTTGGGGTTAAAAAGGCAAATGAAGGAGAAATAAAGATGATTTATCTGAAAGCAAAGAGGTCGGAAAATTTAAAGGTGTAGAAGAGCAATCACTGCTTTTCATGGTCGGTCCTCCATAGTAAATATTGGAGTCCTGGATTCAGAGCTCCTCCCCGACTATGAAAACATCGGCAGCTGTGGTGTCTGATTCCACAAGCCATGTGATGACGAGTCACATACCGGTTTTTCAGGTTCCTCGTCATTGATGTGAGCTCAGAGTTTCACATGATAATGAGCCGACAGAAACCGACACATAAACAATGTCCGAGATAAAAGGAACATGACTTTTATCCAACACTCATCTCAGTAGTTCCAGGAACAACACCCCGGGGAGCACAGGTAGGGGGATAGACAGAGATGAGGGAAGAGACCGATCAGAGGAGAGATTCAGTAGTCCAGACGAGAGTGAATAAGAACAACAGAGTTTTTGCAGTTTCAAAGGTGAGAGAAAGTCGGATTCTTGAGATGTTTTCAAGGTGCAGGTGACAAGAGTGAGTGATTGGGTATAGGGAGTAAAGGGAAGTTTTGTGTCAAATATGACCAAAAGACAGTGAGTGTGTGGCTTGGGAGTTATGGTTGCACCACCCAAGGAAATTGCAAGGTCGGGTATAGGTAGGTTAGTAGCAGGAGGAATCACAGCAAGTTCAGTTTTGGGGAGATTCAGTTGAAATAAAGGGAGGACATGATGTTAGAGACAGCGGACAGACAATCACTGGTGTTTTGTATTAGGGTGGGGGTAATGTCAGGAGACGATGTGTCTAATTGGTGACATCGGCATAGAGATGGTACTGAAAACCGAATCTACTGATTGTTTGTCCAATAGGGGAGGTATACAAGGAGAAGAGGAGGGGGCCTAGGACTGATTCTGAGGAACCCCAACAGTAAGGGGAAGGTGAGAGGAGGAGGAACCAGCAAAACATACGGTGAAGGATCGGTCAGAGAGATAGGAGGAGAACCAAGAGAGAACGGTGTCCTTGATGCCGATGGAGCAGAGCATAGTGAGGAGGAGCTGATGATCCACAGTGTCGAATGCTGCGGAGAGATCCAAGAGAATTAGCATGGAGTTGTGACCATTAGATTTAGCTGTTAGTAGGTCATTAGAGACTTTAGTGAGGGCAGTTTCAGTAGAGTGTAAAGAGCAGAAACCAGATTGAAGAGGGTCGAGAAGAGAGTTATCTGAGAGATAGCGGGTAAGACGGGAGTGGACCAGGCGTTTTAGGAGTTTGGAGATGAAGGGAAGATTAGAGACAGGTCTGTAGTTAGCGGCACAGTTCTGGTCAAGGGACGACGTTTTTGAAACTGAAGGGAAAGATATCAAAAGAAAGAGAGAGGTTAAAGGAGTGTTCTCATCTCCAACATCGCATCCGAATATGCTGTAGGTGTAATAATATTATTAGTAAATACCCCAATTAGAAATGTAGTATAATTCTTCTGATTTGCTATGTCGCTTACTCCATGAGTAAGGCTATGTGCACACGATACGGAATTTGTGCGGATCCGCAGCGGATTTTTCCGCGCAGAAATGCTGCAGTTCCGCACTGTGATTTACAGTACAATGTAAATCAATAGGGAAAAAAAAAAAGCTGTGCTAATGGTGCGGAAAAATCCGCACTGAATCCGCTGCGGATTGAAAACAAGTGCATGTCACTTCTTTTGTGCGGAACGGCAGCGTTTCTGCACCCTTTCATTATAGAAATCCTCAGTGGGTAAAAAAACGCAGAAAATCCGCACAAAATCCGCATTAATTCCGCATTAATTCCGCATCAAAACCGCACAAAATCTACAGAAAATCCGCGCCTGCTGTTTCTGCCAGGAGATGCGGATTTTGTGCGGAAAATTCTGCACCCCAATCCGCAACGTGTGCATATAGCCTAAGGGTGCTTACACTCTTACAGCATTGTTCTGAGAATTTTCATATGCAAATCTCCAACTTTTCCAGTCAGTGGACGCAGTAAAAAAAGAAGATGTCAGCTCCCAGTCTATTATATACTCTCTGCTAAACTTTTTGAACATTTCAAATCTCTGTTTGCTGTCAGTGAATGACACAGAGGCTGACGGCAAGTGTCACCCAGATTCTGATAATGGTGAAAAAGTTTATAAGAAAGTTGCGTAACTTTTCAATTCCATACTGATCTGTAACACTACCGTAAAGAAAATACTCATGGATACATAGAAATATTATTGATAAAAAATACAGATTTTGCTAATTATTTATTTTTTCCGTTTAATTTAAAGGAAGGGGAAACATGTTGAAGGGTGGGTTCAAGGGTGAGCGCCTCCGGGTCAACCTGAGACTGGCCATCAATCGTCTGAAGTTGCTGGAAAAGAAAAAAAGTGAGTCTGGGATTTTTAGTTACTATTAGTGATCATGTACTATTGCCATAGTGGTATCAAGTTTCTACACCATCGTTTGGTTTAATTTATCCAACATTCCTAGTCCGACTATAGACCATGATATCCTCACCCATATTCAACAGCCTCATCGGCATATATAAGGCTGTATATTCAGGTCGAGAAATCTGCGATCAGTCCGTACATCATTTTATTTAATAAATCAATAATACTCGTGAAAATAAGAAACTTTGTATTATATGGGAGAAAGCCCCTTCTTTCTCCGCTCGTATTCATCTTTTTTCAAAAAACTCAATTCATGGATAAAATCGGTCTTCGGTGAATATAGACTGAGATAGGAGGTGACAGTTGGTGCTTATAAAGTTCTATAGAGAACTGTAACTGTGGTTTCAGGAGAACGTGTAGCACCGTCATCTTCTATTTCAGTAATAGAAAAATCTGTCTTCATGGAACACACATTTTACCCATGGATTGTGTTAGGGTTGGCGGATCGCACTAAATATAAATTAAGATGAAGTGAGATTGCAACCCAGGGTCCACCGTACAGAGATGGAAAACTGCAGCTAACGTGAACAATGGTGGAACATACAGTGAGCAATAGCTAGCTCGCACTGAGTTAAACGTCGCTCAGTGTATAGAACACAAGGCTGTGTCACTCGCACACAGCAACAGAAAAGATGCTCTGCAGTAGAGCTGTGTCACTTGCACATAGTAACAGAAAAGATGCTCTGCAGTAGAGGTGTGTCACCTGCACAGTAAAAGAAAAGATGCTCTGCAGTAGAGCTGTGTCACTTGCACATAGTAACAGAAAAGATGCTCTGCAGTACAGCTGTGTCACTTGCACATAGTAACAGAAAAGATGCTAGCAGTAGAGCTGTGTCACTTGCACATAGTAACAGAAAAGATGCTCTGCAGTAGAGCTGTGTCACTTGCACACAGTAACAGAAAAGATGCTCTGCAGTACAGCTGTGTCACTTGCACATAGTAACAGAAAAGATGCTAGCAGTAGAGCTGTGTCACTTGCACACAGTAACAGAAAAGATGTTCTGCAGTAGAGCTGTGTTACTTGCACATAGTAACAGAAAAGATGCTTGCAGTACAGCTGTGTCACTTGCACATAGTAACAGAAAAGATGCTCTGCAGTAGAGCTGTGTCACTTGCACAGTGAAAGAAAAGATGCTCTGCAGTAGAGCTGTCACTTGCACACTGTAACAGAAAAGATGCTCTGCAGTAGAGCTGTCACTTGCACATAGTAACAGAAAAGATGCTCTGCAGTAGAGCTGTGTCACTTGCACACAGTAAAAGAAAAGATGCTCTGCAGTAGAGCTGTGTCACTTGCATGCAGTAACAGAAAAGATGCTCTGCAGTACAGCTGTGTCACTTGCACATAGTAACAGAAAAGATGCTTGCAGTAGAGCTGTGTCACTTGCAAACAGTAAAAGAAAAGATGCTATGCAGTAGAGCTGTGTCACTTGCATGCAGTAACAGAAAAGATGCTCTGCAGTAGAGCTGTGTCAATCGCAGACGGCAACGGAATAGATGCTCTGCAGTAGAGCTGTGTCAATCGCAGACGGCAACGGAATAGATGCTCTGCAGTAGAGCTGTGTCACTTGCACACAGTAACAGAAAAGATGCTCTGCAGTTGTGTTAATCGCACACAGTAACAGAGTAGGTATAGCGCTAAACATGAACCCTGTTAACTTCACAGGAGAACGCAAACCTCACTGGGGCATGGGAACAGGTAGTGGACACAATCACAGCATGTGCACGCACACAAACTCCTTTCCGGAGGTGCCTGAATTCTAAAGGCTTAACACCTGCCCTGAATTCACTCAAACTCCTCTCCGGAGGTGCCGGAATTCTAAAAGCTATACGCCTGCCCTGAGCACACGCAGACAAGTCCACACTACCGTTATGTTCCACACACATATAGGACATAAATGATCTTATTATTATTATTATCATATTATATCTTAGCACGCCGGCATGCACGCCAGTAAACCTTTTATACGTTCCTGTTCAAGTCCAGTCAGACAGGACCTTGCTCGTTGACCAATCAGGAACTGCTGCGTCACCCGAGCAGCTGATGACCGACCACCAATGAGAGGTCGCCACCTCACGAGCATGTTCAGTAGGGTGATTTCTGGACTTAGCCTCTGGAAGGCCTGTTCACCGCTGCCTATTGCTAGTTACTATATCTTTGGCTGGAGAGCCAGCATTAACCAAGCGAACAGCACAAGTCTGGGCAAGATGCTGAGCAGCACCCACTGTATCCAAAGCAGGATGGGAGACCGCAAAGGCAGACAAAGCTTGGGATCTACCCCATGCAGTGGGAGAATCTCAGCGCCTAACAGATTGAGAGTAAGGGTACTGTCACACAGTGCCATTTTGATCGCTACGACGGCACGATCCGTGACGTCGCAGCGATCGTATGATTATCGCTCCAGCGTCGTAGACTGCGGTCACACGTTGCAATCACGGCGCTGGAGCGATGCCGAAGTCCCCGGGTAACCAGGGTAAACATCGGGTTACTAAGCGCAGGGCCGCGCTTAGTAACCCGATGTTTACCCTGGTTACCAGCGTAAACGTAAAAAAAAAACAGTACATACTCACATTCCGGTGTCTGTCCCCCGGCGTCTCAGCTTCTCTGCACTGTGTAAGCACAGCGGCCGGAAAGCAGAGCGGTGACGTCAGACGTCACCGCTGTGCTCGCTTTCTGGCTGGCCGGCGCTCACAGTGCAAAGAAGCTGAGACGCCGGAGGACAGACACCGGAATGTGAGTATGTACTGTTTGTTTTTTTTACGTTTACGCTGGTAACCACGGTAAACATCGGGTTACTAAGCGCGGCCCTGCGCTTAGTTACCCGATGTTTACCCTGGTTACAAGCGAACACATCGCTGGATCGCTGTCACACACAACGATCCAGCGATGTCAGCGGGTGATCAAGCGACGAAAGAAAGTTCCAAACGATCTGCTACGACGTACGATTCTCAGCAGGGTCCCTGATCGCAGTAGCGTGTCAGACACTGCGATATCGTAACGATATCGCTAGAACGTCACGAATCGTACCGTCGTAGCGATCAAAATGGCACTGTGTGACAGTACCCTAAAAGATCAGTCCAGGAAAAAAAAGCAGATTTCTCTGACAAGATATATTACAAAGTGTCTTATTTTCCCACGCACTATTGATTTATGGAAGAAAAATTAAAACGACTGTTACTCTTTAAGCACAAGTTGTCAAGATAGGCAATGAGATGGCACTATAATTCCTTTATATTACAGTTTTAATCACATTATCATCCTCCCAATAGCTGAAATGGCAATGAAATCTCGGAAGGAGATCGCCGACTATTTATCATGCCGGAAGGATGAGAGAGCGAGGATCCGGGTGGAACATATAATCCGGGAAGACTATATGGTGGAAGCGATGGAGATCCTAGAGCTGTACTGCGACCTGCTCCTGGCACGATTCGGATTAATTCAGTCCATGAAGTAAGTCAGGGGAGCAGAGCTGAAATCTGCACATAGGGGCTTGTTCACACATGCGTGTTTTAAGTCCATGTTCTGTTTGCCTTATTTTGCTAGTGTACAAGGGTCATTTTCGCACACTGGCCTCATGAAAAAAAATTGCAATATTCACTCATTTTTCTTACGCAGATTTTTCACTCGTCTGCGATGACCACTCGGAACCAGTCACGTCCTCAATTTATCCTTTGATCCAGACTCAGAAATGTGTCTTGACTTAGAGATTCTGAGCAAATAGTAAGGCCGGTTTCACAAATCTGTGTTTTGTGGTCCGAGCTATACCTTTCCAGAGATATGGGCCTTTTTATTTAGTTCTTATTTTTATGGTCTTTAGCAAGTCGAAGCTACTCATTGGGTAATGAAGCAGAGCAGCCTAGAGACACGCCCCAGAGGATCCTGCGAGCACCACCCTCTTGGTAAAAAAAAGTGCACCAAATAAAAAGGCCCATATCTCTGGAACCGTATGATGGATTTTAAAAAGGATTAAAACAGAATATGTAGGGGAGCAGCGGGAATAAAATAAGAACAAGAAGAATGTACACCAGTCTTCTTCAAGTGGTGTCTTCGACAAGTAAACTATTGGATATTGAAAAGTCATAGAGGAGCAAGGGCAATAATTACAGAGCCGAGAGGAGCGTTATAACGGATTAACTCTGATGTAATAATAATAATTACACTAATTAATATATATATATTAGTAATCACTCTATCTCTCTCTCTGCAGGGAGCTGGACCCAGGTCTGGCTGAGGCCGTGTCCACTGTCATCTGGGCTGCTCCACGTCTGATAGAAATCTCTGAATTAAAGATAGTAAGTGGTTCAGGAATAAAATGTGTGCTTGGAATATTAATTACTCCGACGTGGTATAAATTGTAATAATGATATAATAGAGACCTACAGGACTATAACATGTCCTCTATGTATCCCCCAATAGTGAAATAAGTGAAGGATCCCCCTCTATGTCCTCTATATATCCCCCAATAGTGAAATAAGTGAAGGATCCCCCTCTATGTCCTCTATATATATCCCCCAATAGTGAAATAAGTGAAGGATCCCCCTCTATGTCCTCTATGTATCCCCCAATAGTGAAATAAGTGAAGAATCCTCCTCTATGTATCCCCCAATAGTGAAATAACTGAAGGATCCCCCTCTATGTCCTCTATGTATCCCAAAATAGTGAAATAAGTGAATGATCTTCCTCTATGTATCCCCTACAAATGAAATAAGTGAAGGATCCCACTCCATGTCCTCTATGTATCCCACAATAGTGGAAAAAAGTGAAGGATCCCCCCTATGTCCTCTATGTATCCCCAATAGTTAAATAAGTGAAGAATCCCCCTCTATGTCCTCTATGTATTCCCCAATAGTCAAATAAGTGAAGGATCCCACCCTATATCCACTATGTATCCCCAATAGTGGAAAATAAGTGAAGAATCCCCCTCTATGTATCCCCCAATAGTGAAATAAGTGAAGGATCCCACTCCATGTCCTCTATGTATCCCCCAATAGTGAAGAAAGTATTGGATCCCCTTCGATGACCTCTATACGTTCCCCCCAAAAGTGAAAGAAGTGGATGATCCCTCTCTATATTCTCTATAAGTCCTTATAAGACATGGGGATGGGGTGGTCCTGATAAGAAAATTTTTGAAGAAACCTACAGCCCATAAGACTCCTTACACCACCTCAGTCTCCACAAGAGAAAAAAACCTGTACTTTAAAATAAATAAATTTGCTGCTGATTGGATATGCAGAATAAATCGGGCTCATCTTATCTTGGGGCTAAAAAAAAAAAAGTCCCATCTCCAAGTGCTATTGGGCAGATGAATATTTGTGATACAATTTACACCAACCTCCACAGTAAACTCTAGTTAATTTGTTATTCTCCTTCTTTGCTGGCAAAAAAAGAAAAAATATTGCAAAAATATGGACAATTTTTCGTATGCCACAAAACTCCCATACCGCTGCCGGCCATGGTGGCCACGCTCGCTGCACTCACATTCCCTCCTGCCTTTATGGTCCATAGACGCCTCTTCCAGCTGATGGATGGGCAAAACACTTGCACAACATTGACTCAGACACCATGAAGCTTGCACCATGGATTTACTTTATTATCGTATATCCAGATCACTGGGTTCAAGAGAAACCGACACCACAAGGTGCAGCCGAAAATCTTGGGTGGCCAATGGGTTCTGCAGGGGTTGGAGCTTTGACCTCGGTGCACCATTATTGTGAAGAATCGACTTGTAGGACCACGAAAAAGTGAAACTTTCTGTTTTTATTCCAGGTGGCCAACCAACTTTGTCATAAATATAGCAAAGAATACGGAAACCTGTGCAGGACAAATCAGATCGGAACAGTCAGTGAAAGAGTAAGTCCAAGAATAGATTAGAAGGGGTTGTCCATCTTTTTTTTTTTACTTAATGGCATGTATTATGGGCTAACGAAACCAATTGTTAAAATGTTTTTAAACCCCATATTGTCCCAAAAGGAGGACATCCCCTAAAAAAGAGTGGATCGATCTGGGTCAGATTTACCTATTTTGTACTAAACCATAAATTGTCCCATATCAACAGCTGATGCACAAACTAAGCCCGGAAGCCCCTCCAAAAATCCTGGTGGAGAGATACCTGATTGAGATTGCCAAAAATTACAACGTCCAGTACGAGCCAGACGCCCGGGTGATGGTGAGTTGATCTGACTGTCAATCCCATTTTGTTTCCTCTAAGGCGGATACATTGAGTAATTACTTTCCAGGCTGAAGCCCCTACTGGATTTGAAGTTGATGGACATCCCATAGATTTTACAAATGACAAAAAAGGAGGACCTGGGGGCAGAGGCGGTGGGGGTGACTTCAGAAGCAATGGACCTCGAGGTCCTTATCCCCAGATTACAGTAAGTATAAAGCATACAGTACAATCTGCACCGTACATTGCTAAGAAATGTAGATCCAGTGTTGCACTCATTATTTATCCCTAACTTTGTAGCAGACGACTCCTGACGTAGGAATCTATGAGGAATGCACTTTTATACAGCCGCCTCCAAAAGGAAAACCACCAGTCCCCGGCTTTCATCCATCCTATGACTCAGTAAGTGCAAAACAGTAGTATTAGTATCTACAGGATGGGGGATAAATGTGTGATCACTGGTGGATTCAACCGACAAATCACATGGAATTAATGTAAGCACGTGCAACCACCGATCCTTTCACCGAGAGTCGCACATGATCACTCCCGCTCCATTCATGCAGTGGATTGTGGTTGACCTTGTCACAGGTTCCTTCTCCGGTATCACACAATCAACAGAGCCAGTGAAGAGTGAACAATTCCAAGACCTTTATTTAGGCAAAAGTACGAAAGGTCCATATACGCATATACGGTCCACCACACAAAGGATAAAAATTTTCCAGAACACAAATGCAGTTCAGTTACAGGATAAAAATCCAACAATCCAGCACAGAGGATAACAGTCCATATTCCTTTCTTTCTCTCTCTGATGTGCTGTGTTCACTTCATAGTTCCAAACAAGACTGGTCTGTGTCTCACCTCCCCATTCACAGGTTAGGGGGGTGGGTCGCAGGGGCTCATTGTTTCAACAAGCTAGGTCAACATGTCATTAGCATGTTAGCAAACAACATTATTCACTGACCCTGTGGAGGGATAACAATACAGAACTGTGGGGAGAATATCAGATCGCAAATAACAACTCAACACCATGAAAATAAGTAAAATAGAAATATACACAAAATGATACCCACATAGGATATCACACCATCACAACCTCTCCTTCCTCATAATAAGTGAGCACGCCATTAGGTCTACACAGACCTCTGGCCTGCTCACTTTAGTCCACTTTGTTCCACTGTTTATAGTTCCTTGTACAGTGGCAGGGATTGCAATAATCATGAGCACTTGTCCATAAATTCCCGGGTCCTGGCTTTATGGTCATACCAGGCTTTTTGTCTGGACTGGGCCGTTCGCTGATGTTCATTAGCCAAGGTAGCTAGCTGGGCGAGACAGTCTCTGAACTCTAGAACGTAGGGAATGATGGGCGTTACGGTATCTGCGATATCTCCCTCCGATTGTTCTTTCATAAGGAGAGGCCCACGGACCTTCTGCTCCCACAAAATGACTTTGCAACTCCCCAATGTCATTTCCAAGGAGGATATCTGCAGGAAGTCCTCCCATAACTCCAATCCAGCACAGTTTTTCTCCAAAACCAAAATCCAAACGTACCAGAGCTCTCTGTATATATTTGCGGACACCCCCCCATCAGGACAATGGGAATTCCCAGGCCCTGGTGAATTGCCTCGGGTCGAACCACACGGGGGTCAGCGATAGTCAGGAATGCCCCCGTGTCTCTAAATCCCGACACTTTGTATCCATCAATTAAGACATCCTGCAGGTGGCAATGCCGTTGCTGTGTATTTCTGATAGACAAAGGCCGGAGTCCGTACGTACACTCCAGGAGGGGTATCTATGGTGCTGTGGTCAGTGGTCCACTCTGGTGGGGGTGGTGGTAGCTCTTCCTCAGGCGGGATGGAGTGCACAAGATGCACTGGACGAGGTGGGGCTGCGTGGGGCTCCCTCCGAATCCTTGAGGGACAGCCAGACTGCAAATGTCTAGGTTGCCCACACCCGTAACATCTCCTCTCTGTGATACCCCCAGGTCGTGGTCAGAACTGTTGGGGCCCAGGATTGTGAGCTGTGATTGTCATCGGCCTGCGGCTGGGTGGAGGGGCAGATATAATCGGAGGGGGACGGGACGCGGGAGCAGGCCGTGGTTCATTGTCCAGAAGCCTCCTCCATTGCGGTTAGATAGTGAGGGCTTCATCGGCCAGGGCTTCAGCTCTATCCACGGTGCACAGCGTGCGCTCCCGGACCCATTCCCGTACCTCTGCGGGGCACTTGGCAAGAAATTGTTCTATAAGGAATATCTGTATAACATCTTCCACAGTAAAGGCGTTTTCTGCTTCCAGCCATCTCCGACATGCCTGGGACATATTATGTGCATACATCCTAAACGATCCCCCCGAAGTGCATGGGAGGTCTCGGAACTTGGCCCTATACGAGTCTGGGGTGATAGCATGGTAATCCAGGATAGTCTGCTTTACAATGTTATAATCCTGGTTCTGCTGGGAGTCAATGGTTCGGTAAGCCTCCGCCAGGCTACCGTTCAGGAGTCCCACTAACAAACCCATCCAGCCAGAGTGGGGCACCTCCATCACAGCACACTGCTGCTCAAAGTCCTTGAAGAACCCCTCCACATCTCCAGAAGCCTCATAAAATGGCTTAAAGTCTGTCTGGGTGATCCGTACAGGCTCCCGGATCGTTGGGTTTACATTCCACATTGCGTTACTCCCTCTTTCAAGCTCCATTGCTTCTTGTCTCCGTTGTGCCCGGCGGGCAGCCTCCTCCTTGTACTCCTGAGAGACGCCTGGGCCCAGAACCGCCATCTCTTCTTCGTACCACACCACCCACTGGCTTTTTGGGGTGGGGGTCCTCGTCTCCAGTGCTCGTCCTTCAGACATATGGGAGTAGGTGGTTTGGCTAGCACCCACCAGGAGATCAATTAAGGCCTCTTTAGTCAGTCCCTGGTAGTTCAGGCCCAGGTCTCTGGCTCTCTCCTGTAAACTGGATACAGTCCAATTTCTGTACTCACTCTGTGGGTGGTTCTCCATTAGGTTACGCTCTGTTGATCCCGCTGCTTGCCACCATTTGTCACAGGTTCCTTCTCCGGTATCACACAATCAACAGAGCAAGAGAATAGTGAACAATTCCAAGACCTTTATTTAGGCAAAAGTATGAAAGGTCCATATACGCATATACGGTCCACCACACAAAGGATAAAAATATTCCAGAACACAAATGCAGTTCAGTTACAGGATAAAAATCCAACAATCCAGCACAGAGGATAACAATCCATATTCCTTTCTTTCTCTCTCTGACGTGCTGTGTTCACTTCATAGTTCCAAACAAAACTGGTCTGTGTCTCACCTCCCCATTCACAGGTTAGGGGGGTGGGTCGCAGGGGCTCATTGTTTCATCAAGCTAGGTCAACATGTCATTAGAATATTAGCAAACAACATTATTCACTGACCCTGTGGAGGGATAACAATACAGAACTGTGGGGAGAATATCAGATGGCAAATAACAACTCAACACCATGAAAATAAGTAAAATAGAAATATACACAAAATGATACCCACATAGCATATCACACCATCACAGACCTGTTCTCAGGATCGATGGGAGTCCCATTGGTCTGCGGATGTTGTTTTTGGACATGTTTGACGTGTTAGTGGATACCTTTGGCTAATAAGGTTGACCTAAGTTTCAGTCTACAATCTTCAAGCCTTCATTCTATTTCCATCCACCTGAAATACAGTTTACAAACTGAGCAAAAGTTTTCTTTTGTGGGAGTGTCTCTCCCAGTGATATAGGCTGGATGTGAGATCTGTGAGTCTCTCTCAGCAATAATGGCTGGGATGTGAAGTCTGTGTGTCTCTCCTAGTAATATAGCCTGGATGTGAGGTCTGTGTGTCTCTCCCAGTAATATAGGCTGGATGTGAGATCTGTGTGTCTCTCCCAGTAATATAGGCTGGATGGGAGATCTGTGTGTCTCTCCCAGTAATATAGGCTGGATGTGAGATCTGTGCGTCTCTCCCTGTAATATAGGCTGGATGGGAGATCTGTGTGTCTCTCCCAGTAATATAGGCTGGATGGGAGGTCTGTGTGTCTCTCCCAGTAATGTAGGCTGGATGTGAGATCTACGTGTTTCCCAGTAATAAAGCTAAATGCGAGGTCTGAGTGTCTCTCCCAGTAATACAGGCTGGATGTGAGGTCTGTTTGTCTCTCCCAGTATTATAGCCTGCATGTGAGCTCTGTGTCTCTCCCAATAATATAGGCTGGATGTGAGGTCTGTGTCTCTCCCAATAATATAGGCTGTATGTGAGGTCTGTATGTATCTAGGATACTGCTGGTTTAATTGTCATATTTTAGCACAGCTTCTGTCCTGCACTTATTCCCTCTTAATATGTTTGTGCCTTTTCTATAGCTTGTTTTCTTTAATCTCCCTGAGACTGTAGATGCCTTCTCCACTCTCCTCACTGGGTGCCTGTACAAACCCTTTACCCTCCCTGCTGCTATTTCTAAAGCTGAGAGAAGGGAGATTGAGAGCAGAGTAGGAGCTTTGATGGATTGGTAATAATTTGTAACAGATCACTCAGCTAGATAAAGAAGTTACAGACTCTCTGCAAAAGCAAGATTGTAGAATTTTTTTTAAGAAAGTTGCTTACAGTAGGTTTGCATGTCAGGGAGGAAGTGAACCATAAAAACTAAATTTATTTAAAGGTCTGCAGAGCTTGTAAGTCTAACTGGCAAAAACTTACTAAATGTAATAAATCAATTATAACCGGAGCTACTGAGGCCTTTTAGGTCCATTGTTGATTTACTTACCTGACCACATTATAACCAAGTAACTGTGTTTTCCTTGTGTTTTATCAGCTGAAACCCCCCGGACTGGATCCACAGGTTTTTCCTGCACCTGATAATGGTAAGTGCAAATGGAAACCACACGTATTAAGGCCCCGTCTCACATAGCGAGATCGCTAGCGAGATCGCTGCTGAGTCACTAGTTTTGTGACGCAACAGCGACCTCCATAGCGATCTCGCTATGTGTGACACGTACCAGCGACCAGGCCCCTGCTGCGAGATCGCTGGTCGTGTCAGAATGGCCTGGACCTTTTTTTGGTCGTTGAGGCCCCGCTGACATCGCTGAATCGGTGTGTGTGACACCGATCCAGCGATGTCTTCACTGGTAACCAGGGTAAACATCGGGTTACTAAGCGCAGGGCCGCGCTTAGTAACCCGATGTTTACCCTGGTTACCAGCGTAAATGTACAAAAAAACAAACAGTACATACTCGCCTTTCGGTGTCCAGGTCCCTTGCCGTCTGCTTCCTGCTCTCACTGACTGCCGCCGTACAGCGAGAGCGCAGCGGTGACGTCACCGCTGCGCTCTGCTCTCACTGTACGGCCGGATCTCAGTCAGAGCAGGAAGCAGACGGCAAGGGACCTGGACACCGAAAGGCGAGTATGTAGTGTTTGTTTTTTTTGGTAACCAGGGTAAACATCGGGTTACTAAGCGCGGCCCTGCGCTTAGTAACCCGATGTTTACCCTGGTTACCCGGGTGCTGCAGGGGGACTTCGGCATCGTTGAAGACAGTTTCAACGATGCCGAAGTCGTTCCCCTGATCGTTGGTCGCTGGAGAGAGCTGTCTGTGTGACAGCTCCCCAGCGACCACACAGCGACTTACCAACGATCACGGCCAGGTCGTATCGCTGGTCGTGATCGTTGGTAAATCGCTTAGTGAGACGGGGCCTTTAGACCAGGGCCTGACTGGGACTAAAATTCAGCCCTGGCATTTGAAGTTACACAGGCCCACTTGTCACATGGTGACTTTATAATATCTTTGTACACTTGTAGGCAGGGCCGGTTTTAGGCAAAGTGAGGCCCTACGCCTAGGCAAAGTTTAAAATGGGGCCCAAAATGCTAACATATTGCACATCACACAAAAGCATTTCGGTTGTATTTACAAGCACTGAGTTCAGGCCGCTAAATGAGTTTGATCGACAATACTGAAGTTGTTCAACACTTGTTTCCCGGCCTCTTTCCACCGTCTGAGAAAGAATGATGGGACAGAACGATCACTTCACTAACAGATCACTAACCGATCCCCATACAGTATCATGTTATCAGCAGCACATCTACAGTTTACAGCGGCGATGTGCTGCTTCGAACAATGATTTTTGTTCCGGCAAAAACAATCTGAATATGCAGCATTTTACTTGTTTAGTAAAATACACCCCATAGTCCTCCATATATTATAATGTGCTCCACAGTCCTCCATATAGTATAATACACTCCCTATAGTCCTCCATATATTAAAATACACTGCTCAGTCCTCAACATAGTATAATACACTCCTCATAGTCCTCCATATAGCATAATACACTCCTCATAGTGCTCCATATAGTATAATACACTCCCTATAGTCCTCCATATATTAAAATACACTGCTCAGTCCTCCACATAGTATAATACACTCCTCATAGTCCTCCATATAGCATAATACACTCCTCATAGTGCTCCATATAGTATAATGCACCGCCATAGTCATCCATGTAGTACAATTCACTTCCCATAGTATAATGCACCCCATAGTTCTTCATATAGTATAACGTATTCCCCATAGTCCTCGATACAGTATAATGCAGCCCACATATAGTATAATGTAGCCACCACCCTACAGAATATAATGTAGCCCCCATAGAATATAATGCAGCCCCCATAGTATATAACACAACCTCCCCCATAGTATATAACCCAACCTCCCCCATAGAATATAATATACCCCCACAATAGTATATACCACAGCCACATAGTACTTAACATGGCCTCCCCATAGAAGATAATATACTCCCCATAGTATATAGCAAAGCCCGCATAGTAGATAACACAGCCCACACAGCAGTATACAGCACAGCCCACACAGTAGTATATACAGCACAGCCCACACAGTAGTATATACAGCACAGCTCACACAGTAGTAAATACAGCACAGCCAGCACAGTGGTATTTCCAGCACAGTCCGCACAGTGGTATATCCAGCACAGTGGTATATACAGCACAGCCCGCACAGTGGTATATCCAGCACAGCCCGCACAGTGGTATATCCAGCACAGTGGTATATCCAGCACAGCCCGCACAGTGGTATATCCAGCACAGCCCGCCCAGTGGTATATCCAGCACAGCCCGCACAGTGGTATATCCAGCACAGCCCGCACAGTGGTATATCCAGCACAGCCCGCACAGTGGTATATCCAGCACAGCCCGCACAGTGGTATATCCAGCACAGCCCGCACAGTGGTATATCCAGCACAGCCCGCACAGTGGTATATCCAGCACAGCCCGCACAGTGGTATATCCAGCACAGCCCCCACAGTGGTATATACAGCACAGCCCGCACAGTGGTATATACAGCACAGCCCGCACAGTGGTATATACAGCACAGCCCGCACAGTGGTATATACAGCACAGCCCGCACAGTGGTATATACAGCACAGCCCGCACAGTGGTATATACAGCACAGCCCGCACAGTGGTATATACAGCACAGCCCGCACAGTGGTATATACAGCACAGCCCGCACAGTGGTATATACAGCACAGCCCGCACAGTGGTATATACTGCACAGCCCACACAGTAGTATATCCAGCACAGCCCGCACAGTGGTATATACAGCACAGCCCGCACAGTGGTATATACAGCACAGAGGTATATCCAGCACAGCCCGCACAGTGGTATATACAGCACAGAGGTATATCCAGCACAGCCCGCACGGTGGTATATCCAGCACAGCCCACACAGTGGTATATCCAGCACAGCCCGCACAGTGGTATATCCAGCACAGCCCGCACAGTGGTATATACAGCACAGCCCGCACAGTGGTATATACAGCACAGCCCGCACAGTGGTATATACAGCACAGCCCGCACAGTGGTATATACAGCACAGCCCGCACAGTGGTATATACAGCACAGCCCGCACAGTGGTATATACAGCACAGCCCGCACAGTGGTATATACTGCACAGCCCACACAGTAGTATATACAGCACAGCCCGCACAGTGGTATATACAGCACAGAGGTATATCCAGCACAGCCCGCACAGTGGTATATACAGCACAGAGGTATATCCAGCACAGCCCGCACGGTGGTATATCCAGCACAGCCCACACAGTGGTATATCCAGCACAGCCCGCACAGTGGTATATACAGCACAGCCCGCACAGTGGTATATACAGCACAGCCCGCACAGTGGTATATACAGCACAGCCCGCACAGTGGTATATACAGCACAGCCCACACAGTAGTATATCCAGCACAGCCCGCATCTCCCCTCCTCCTCCCCCCCGAGAATGTCCCCACAGTCCAGTTAAAAAAAAAACAAAAAAACACTCTCCTCACCTTTCTTCTTGCCCGCGTTGCTTCCTGCTCCTGTCTCAGCGGCTGCAGTCTGCCCGGGACACAGCAGGTGCGCGATGATATGACATCATCGCGCACCCACAGTGTCAGAGGCAGAGCGGGGAATGATGGGAGAGGGAGCGTCTGTAGACGCTCTCTCCTCCATCATTGCATTCAACTGTACCGGCGTCAACGCCGGTATAGTTGAATGCGGCGGCAGGGGGGTGAGTCGGCAGGGGGAGGCGGATCGAGCGGCCCACGACTAGCACCGGCCCTTCTGGCATTTGCCAGAAGTGCCCGATGGCCAGTCCGGCCCTGTATTAGACTAGTGATGTAATGTCACATCCCTATAGGCGGTGTAAGGGTTGACGTATGCATTGAAGGGAGGCCTGAGACCCATAGAATCCAAACTTAAAAAATTAAATTATTCCTTAACCTCTCCTAGGCCAGATGATCAATGGTCCATTGTATCACTATGACCCTGACGTTGGCGTCAATTCTTGTCACTTGCAGGTGCTGACATCAAACCAGGCGCGACTGCCCCAGGAAACTTTGACCACCTAACTTTACCAAAGCTTCCATCGGTACCGGTCAGCCCAGCCCGGCAGTCGCCAACTAATGACTCCTCTGCATATGAGGATATTGACTTTGAAGATCTGTCGAAAAGACTGGAGTCCCTTAAAAAGAAGACGTAGAATCTGTGATGATGAAGACCTAATGCTTTATGTTAAACCTGTGTATCATGAGAAAGCCATAAGTTTACAGTTATTGGACTTTACTTCTAATTAATAAAAACTAATTGATTTGCTACATGCTGCATCATAGTACCCACCGTCGTAGGAACAACGGGTTGAAAATTGATCCCTTACTGGTGGTGGCTCTTGGTCAAGATGTCCCCGACTAGGGCTCCTTTCAGAACCAAGCGTATAACAGTTGTATAGGTCCTGACCGGCATGGTGCGGCTCGGGCAGCTATAAGCAGCCTGAGTATTCAGGAAGTGTAGCACCTTGCTACAATGTTCTTTTGTGGAACTTAGCCTCATCTTACTCTATATGTTCTTGCCAATTG
Source organism: Ranitomeya variabilis (assembly GCF_051348905.1). Taxonomy (NCBI): domain Eukaryota; kingdom Metazoa; phylum Chordata; class Amphibia; order Anura; family Dendrobatidae; genus Ranitomeya; species Ranitomeya variabilis. The sequence goes on from NC_135233.1 coordinate 599,223,987, forward strand.
GCTCATTATCCTCCTCACAGCTCAGTCCAGTAAATCCTGTTGCTATTGCTTACTCGGCTCTGCTGTATCAGGCTGCAATATACTAACTCTTCTCTTCTAATAAGCTCTTGCTGAGTGAAGCGACCAGCTACAAACACTTTTCTGCTTTCAAGGTACCTGTTTAACTTCTCATTACTGCTAATTGGTGCCATTGCACACTACAATTCTGATACATCCCTCCTGCAAGATGCCTAATTTCATATACTTCTCTATTGTTCCTGTATTTAACTGCCCCCTCCCCACCTCCATTACATTTACTGCTTACAGCTTTGCTTGCCCTGCTCCTCGCTGGTGAACATGCCGTCCAGCAAGTCCAGCTCCGCTGCATCATCGCCTCTGGTCCGTGCTGCTTACCCTGAACTACAGCTCATCAGCTGAGCCTGTGACATTACAATAGGGTGCACAATACTCTCCCGAAATATCCAGCAGGCTCCAGGAAAAAGGCTACACTGCTCATATTCCTCAGAAGCTTGGCAAATCTTCCAGCCACAGCACTTCTTGTGCTTGACACCATGTACCCAGCCATCGAAATACACATTCGGGGGGGTTTGGGGGGCAATTAACTGGCAGGGAGGGGGCAATAAAGGGTAAATGGGACATGCTTAAAAAAAGTTGTCCATGTCACAATAAACAAGGACCAGATGATAGCTTGCATTTTCCAAACACTGTATAGAGGGAGGAAGCAGAAATCTGACCCATTCCTTTAGGCCACGTTTCCTTTTGTGCAATAAAGACGTCTGTATATTATATTGTGTAATCCCACATTGCTCAAATCCACATGGTCCATGAAGTACATTACATGTTTTTTTGTGCAAAAATAGGCACCAGCCTCAATTTTGGTGCAATGGCCTCCTACTGTAAATATGTGTCATAAAATTGCGGGGACCCCATAGGCAGCAAGAGGCGAGAACACAACTGCTCCATCCCCAGATCTGCACCTGAACACATGCACAGAGATTGTGCTACAAATTAATTTCCACATAGGATTACCTTGTTACTTTCTTTTTTTTTTTTTTTTTTGCTTGCACTGATGATCAGACACCGAGAAAATAAAAAACTAAAATGAATATTGTCCAATAAATGAACAGTGTAATCTAGATTACCAGGGTTGCGCCTGTTGTGTCCTTATTGGGGGGGGGGGGGTCTGGCTGATGTTGCCTCTTTGTATGTAGGGGGGTCATACAAGGTAAATTAAATGTATCCTATTGATCGATTAGGGGACAACTGATTACTGAAGGTCCGAATGTTGGGAACCTGCGATGAAAAAGTGTCTGGTAATGGTTACGTGGTTAAGGCATGTCCCAAAAGTTGTCAAACTTTTTAATTATTATTATTATTTATTATTATAGCACCATTTATTCCATGGCGCTTTACATGTGAGGAGGGGTATACATAATAAAAACAGGTACAATAATCTTGAACAATACAAGTCACAACTGGTACAGGAGGAGAGAGGACCCTGCCCGCGAGGGCTCACAATCTACAAGGGATGGGTGAGAATACAGGAGGTGAGGATAGAGCTGGTCATGCAGCGGTTTGGTCGATCAGTGGTTACTGCAGGTTGTAGGCTTGTCGGAAGAGGTGGGTCTTCTGGTTCTTTTTGAAGGTTTCGATGGTAGGCGAGAGTCTGATATGTTGTGGTAGAGAGTTCTAGAGTAGGGGTGATGCGCGAGAGAAATCTTGTATGCGATTGTGGGAAGAGGAGATAAGAGGGGAGTAGAGAAGGAGATCTTGTGAGGATCGGAGGTTGCGTGCAGGAAAGTACTGGGAGACGAGGTCACAGATGGATGGAGGAGACAGGTTGTGGATGGCTTTGTATGTCATGGTTAGGGTTTTGTACTTTAGTGTCTGGGTATTGGGGAGCCAGTGAAGGGATTGACAGAGGGGAGAGGCCGGAGAATAGCAGGGGGACAGGTGGATTAGTTGGGCAGCAGAGTTTAGAATAGATTGGAGGGGTGCGAGAGTGTTAGAGGGGAGGCCACAGAGCAGGAGGTTGCAGTAGTCGGGGCGGGAGATGATGAGGGCATGGACTAGGGTTTTTGCAGCTTCTTGGTTTAGGAATGTACGGATCCGTGAAATATTTTTGAGTTGAAGGCGGCACGAAGTGGAAAGGGCTTGGATATGTGGTTGGAAGGAGAGATCAGTGTCAAGGATTACCCCGATGCAGCGAGCTTGTGGGACTGGGGAGAGTGGGCAGCCGTTTACTGTAATGGATAGGTTCGTTGGGGGGGGGTCACGTGAGATGGGGGAAAGACAATGAATTATGTTTTGTCCATGTTAAGTTTTAGAAATCTAGCAGAGAAGGATGAAATAGCGGTTAGACATTGAGGGATTCTGGTTAGTAGGGTGGTGATATCTGGTCCAGAGATGTAGATCTGTGTGTCATCAGCATAGAGATGATACTGAAAACTGTGAGATTCTATGAGCTGTTCCAGGCCAAAAGTGTAAATGGAGAAGAGCAGGAGCCCTAGAACTGAACCTTGCGGGCCTCCGACAGATAGGGGGCGAGGTGAGGATGTGGTGTGTGAGTGGGAGACGCTGAATGTTCGGTCAGTTAGGTATGACAAGATCCAGGATAGGGCCAAGTCTGTGATGCCAAGGGATGAAAGGGTCTGTAGTAATAGGGAATGGTCCACTGTGTCAAAGGCAGAGGACAGGTCCAGGAGGAAGAGGATAGAGAAGTGTCGCTTGTTCTTGGCGGTTAATAGGTCATTGGTGACCTTAGTTAGGGCAGTTTCAGTGGAGTGGTGTGACCGGAAGCCTGATTGTAAGCGGTCGAAAAGGGAGCAGGAAGATAGATGGGAGGACAATTCAAGATGGACGTGTTGTTCCAGTAATTTTGAGGCATAGGGGAGAAGTGATATAGGGCGATAGCTAGATACAGAGGATGGGTCAAGGAAGGGCTTTTCGAGGATAGGTGTGATTGAGGCATGTTTAAAGCTTGAGGGGAAAACACCAGTTGTTAGTGATAGGTTGAAGAGATGGGTTAGAGTTGGGATGAAGACTGTGGCGAGGTTTGGGATGAAGTGGGAAGGGATCGGGTCAAGTGCACAGGTGGTGACATGCGATCTTGAGAGTAGAGTGGAGAGTCGATCATCTGTAATGGTGGAGAAGTTGGTTTTGGAGGTGGAGGGCTGGGTAGTTGGGAGGAAGGGCTCTGGGGGTTGTCGACTAAAACTGTCTCTGATGTTCTCAATCTTCTGCTTGAAAAATGAGGCAAAGTCTTCAGCTGAGATGAGTGGGGAGGGAGGAGGTGCTGGGGGGCGGAGGAGAGAATTGAAGGTGTTGAATAACTGTTTAGGGTTGTGAGACAGGGAGGGTATGAGAGATGAGCAGTAGATTTGTTTTGCTATGGCGAGTGTGGTCTTGAAAGTAGTGAGGAACTGTTTGAATGCGATAAAGTGCTCGTTGGAGTGGGATCTTTTCCATCTCCGCTCTGCAGCCCTGGAAGCTCGCCTCAGTTCTTTGGTCAGGCTGGTGTGCCAGGGCTGTCTGTTGATTTTGCGAGCTTTGGTATGTGTGAGAGGGGCAAGAGATTACAAAGCTGCAGCTATTGTGGTGTTTTAATAACTTTTGCCACATGTATGGTGCAAAATAACAGGCTAACGTAATCCAACCAAGAGGGGTATAAGTAAAAGTTGTGAACGTGTCTAGCCAGACACGACAAATCCATGGCGCATCTTCTGTCTACAGATTGAGCAAAAATAGTTTGCATGACCCTGGTCTGTGGTCGTGGGCTCAACTCCCTGCAAATTTCGTCCTACCTGCTGATGTCCCCAGAACTTTTTCTAATTAGTAGGCTTATTACGATGTCACACCGCAACAACCTACTAATCAGAGAAAGATCTAGGGATGCTGGTAGATAGGGGAACAGGGCTGGATGCGGACTATCGGCCAGGGTCTTTCAAATGTTTTTGCTCAACTCTACTTTTTAGACATTAATAAACCCACCCTATTATCTCCAGTCCTCGCACGGCTGGCTGAAGGTGCCACAGTCATAAAAGTGAATGGGAGAGAGCCCGCAGTACCATTCACGGCCAGTTCACAATGTGTGGCACTGTGCCACTTCTGCGCTCTCCAGCATCTTCAATCAATCATTCTTGGACTAACCTATAGAAAGGTAATTAATATTACAGGATTTACCATACCAAAATCATTTATCCCCTCTGCCGAGCCTAAGAATGGGGTCCCAGAGTCCTGAGTGAAAGAAGTGGTGCGTGACCACAGCTCCATTCACTTCTATAAGCCAGTGTGAGCAGCAGCATGTATGTAAGTGAATGGTGCAGTGGTCATAATCACATGATCAGCGGGGGTCTGGACACATGACCAAGAATCAACCAAGAATCTGCAAAAACCCTAGTCCATGCCCTCATCATCTCCCGCCTCGACTACTGCAACCTCCTGCTCTGTGGCCTCCCCTCTAACACTCTCCAATCTATTCTAAACTCCGCTGCCCGACTAATCCACCTGTCCCCCCACTATTCCCCAGCCTCTCCCCTCTGTCAATCCCTTCACTGGCTCCCCATTACCCAGAGACTCCACTACAAAACCCTAACCATGACGTACAAAGCCATCCACAACCTGTCTCCTCCATACATCTGTGACCTCGTCTCCCGGTACTTTCCTACACGCAACCTCCGATCCTCACAAGATCTCCTTCTCTACTCCCCTCTTATCTCCTCTTCCCACAATCGCATACAAGATTTCTCTCGCGTATCACCCCTACTCTGGAACCCTCTACCACAACACATCAGACTCTCGCCTACCATCGAAACCTTCAAAAAGAACCTGAAGACCCACCTCTTCTGACAAGCCTACAACCTGCAGTGACCACCGATCGACCAAACCGCTGCATGACCAGCTCTATCCTCACCTACTGTATTCTCACCCATCCCTTGTAGATTGTGAGCCTTCGCGGGCAGGGTCCTCTCCCCTCCTGTACCAGTTATGACTTGTATTAAGATTATTGTACTTGTTTTTATTATGTATACCCCTCCTCACATGTAAAGCGCCATGGAATAAATGGCGCTATAACAATAAATAATAATAATAATATAAAAAAATATAAAAAAAAGGAAAAATTATTATATTGGGTTCGCCAAGTCTGTAAAAGTCCGATCTATGAAACTATCACATTAGTCAAACCGCCCTGTCCATGCTGGAAAGAAAAAAAACGAATGAAAGGCAAAAATGCAATAAATAGAAATCAAAACGTCGTTATCTATACCAAAATGGTAGGAATCATCATTATTATTAATAATTATTATTTATTATTGTAAACAGTTTAAATCAAAAAATAAAAAGCATTAAAGGGCACCTGTCACCCCGTTTTTTCAGTATGAGATAAAAATACTGTTAAATAGGGCCTGAGCTGTTTATTACAACAGTGTATTTTGTGGACCACGATTCCCCACCTATGCTGCCGAAATACGTTACCAAAGTAGCCGTTTTCGCCTGTCAATCAGGCTGGTCTGGTCAGATGGGCGTGGTGTCTTCCCCCAGATCTTGCTTAGTTTTCCGTTGGTGGCGTAGTGGTGTGCGCATGCCCAAGGTCCAGAATCCACTGCACAGGGGAGGGAAAAGAGCGCGATCTGCGCTATTCCCCTGGTGATCGGTGGGGGCGGCCATCTTCCTGTGGCCGCGCGTGCGCAGATCGAGTGCTCAGCTGCCTGGGGCTTCAGGAAAATGGCTGCGGGATGCCGCGCGTGCGCAGATGGAGATCGCGGCAGCCATTTTCCTGAAGCAGAGTTCGCAGCAGAGCGCTCCATCTGCGCACGCGCGGCCACAGGAAGATGGCCGCCCCCACCGATCACCAGGGGAATAGCGCAGATCGCGCTCTTTTCCCTCCCCTGTGCAGTGGTTTCTGGACTTGGGCATGCGCAAACCACTACGCCACCAACGGAAAACTAAGCAAGATCTGGGGGAAGACACCACGCCCTTTTGACCAGACCAGCCTGATTGAGAGGCGAAAACAACTACTTTGGTAACGTATTACGGCAGCATAGGTGGGGAATGGGGGTCCACAAAATACACTGTTGTAATGCTCAGCTCAGGCCCTATTTAACAGTATTTTTATCTCATACGGAAAAAACGGGGTGACAGGTGACCTTTAACGATAATAATAATGATGGAATTGCCCCTTAAATGAAGTCAATGCATGAACTGGGTGGGTGCGGAGTGTGACAGGTGCCTGCTACGTCATCACCCTGCGCCCTGACAGTGTACCAGGCGACCTCCTGGGCACCGCCCTCCTCTACTTCCGGGTCTGGCAGTGACGGGGCACTGTGCTGACGTCATCACTGGCTGCCCTGGAAGCTTCTCACTTGTGTCCTTCCGCTAGATGAGGGAAAAAAGAAAATAATTCCGGGCCAAGTAGAAGATTCCGTGTGAGCGGCCCGTCACTGCCGTCCATCTGCGGCGCCTTCATCGTTATCTTCTCGCGATTCCACTGTCGTTCCAGCCGGATCGCTTTACGGGACGTGTTTCCCATCGGCTTCACTAGGATCCCTCCGCACAGCCGCGGTGCTGCGGCCCATCAGCCGCCATTTTGGGTGTCCCGGAGCCGAGGAAATAGCAGCAGCACCGGGCGGTGAGAGTGACAGCGACACGGGGGGACTGTGACGGCTGGGGAGGCTCCTAGTGGGGGGCTGCTGACACCGGCAGGGGGCGCTGTGGCCGGGAAGGCAGTGACAGCTCTGGGGCAGAGGGTGGACCTGAGGTAACTACCCCAATGTCTGCTGTGGGACTACAACTCCCAGCATGTCCGATATTGTGACCACTGTGGTATTATCACTCTCCGTCTGTGAGTCATGTGACCGCGTCCCCTATATTAGGAGGGAGCCCACCCTTCCCCTTATATTACAGCTTAACCCTTTCATTCCAGGGCAATGTTTTTCCCTTTTTTTTTTCTTTCCTCGCAGAACCACAATTTCGTCATTTTCCGTCCCCGCAGCCGTGCGAGGGTCCGAATCTTGCAGGACCGCTTATAGTTTTGAACGTCACCATTTTTTTAATTTCACTGTCAAATGTACCGGAAAAAATTTCCAAAGATGGGTAACCCTTAACCCCTCGTGTGTGGGGGCTCATGTTCTGTGTGCCCAGCTGATGTGTTTATATAGATTGGACTTTTACAGATGGGAATGTTTTTTTCTTTATATGGACAAGAGGATAATATAATATTAATATACTATTTTTTTAATGTTTCACTTTTTTTAGTCCCCTTGATCCTGAGATTGCAGTATAAAGTGCGAATTACGGGGTCCCCTATGAGCCAGTGTGTGAACTTCACAGGAGGACGTCGTCAGGTCCCCCGACTGCCTTAGAAAACTTATCAGTGCCTCACAATCTCTCATTATTGTACCATTTAAATGCTGCCTTTAATGAGGTTAAAGGGGTTGTTTACTACTAGGACAACCCCTGCTCAATCTGAATGTTTGGTGCCGATAAAATAAAAACACGAATTCCCCCCCTCCCGTGTCGTTCCAGCGGTCCCGGGGCTCTCGTGCGATTGTTATGACCCGGGAACCCTGCTCCCAATCATCTTCGGCTTTAAAGGGATCCAGTGTTTAGATCCGGACAGCATGAATCAGAGTTTGGTTGCTCGATTGCAGCCAAGTATAGTTTACTATGACTGTCTTTTGGAGAAGCGGGGACCATAGATAAAGAGGAGACTAGTCTGGTGCTCCCGGCTATTCCCCGCCCCTCTACAGATGAGTGACGGGTCTCTCCCATGTGTGCACGGTTTAGAAGAAGATGCCGACAGCTGTCAGGACAGGGCTGATTCCTGACCACTAAGTGTCATCAGTTCGGCTTCCCCGGAGTTTTCTGTGACGCTTATGGATTCCAAAAGAAGGTGTATAGCGGATAATACGGGTTTTATTTTTTTTTTTAAAGGGAGCTGTACACATTGAGCATGCAGTGTAGTCTATGGAGGTCGTGAGCAGATCACTTATGGGGAATCTCTGTGCTTTGGAGTCCAGTTAGGCGGTCTTATGTGATGACTGACAGCCTGCCCTGCAGTGGTTAGTTGCTAGTGAGCCTGCTGGGCGACCCATGGGGGGATGTAATTTTGTTTTTATTAATTTTAGATATCCAGAAGGGATAACAGAGAAAGGCAGAGAAAAGGTGATCTGTGGGGAAAAGTATTAACTAAGAGGAGTGGCAGGGTCACTGGATCTGTATTAGGGGGCAGTCAGACGACCATATAAATCGGACGTCAATGCTTGGACTGGCCGGCGGCTTCATAGAAATAAATGCAGCTGTCACGCTCGGGTCAGGAGAGCCCCCGGCCAGTCTGGTCTCGGTCCAATTTATATGGTTGTCTGGCTGCACCCTTAGGGGTTTCCACCCCAGTCAGCCTGGGAGCTTTAATTACACAGTCCCAGGATACAATTCTCAGCAACACAGACAAGTCTCTCTTGCTTTATCTGGTGCAAAATAATGAAGCGTTGGAGGGTGCAAGAATTTAGGGAACTAGGGAAGAATAGATTGAGGAGGAGGATCGATGATTACAGATAGGAAATTGGGTATTTATTCAGGAGGCATTGGGTAGTGCCATGATGATGGCCGTGTAAGGTTTTCTGCGAGGCTCAGAGGACGGGGAGGTATCATAGACGTCCAGGTACCTGGTGATGAGCTTACAATCCCCGGATCGGCCCTCTGGGGAATCGCTACGTGGAGATGTTACATCAGTGTCTGCATGACACAATCACAATTTAACTTTTCTGAATTCTGTAAGTTTTACAAAAAGTTTATGACGTGATGACTTTGTTTCCGAGTCTTCATGGCTGTTTTTGCCGCTTGAGCATACATTACTATAAATGAAAAGTTGGGGCAGCAGTGATTCTGTGTAGCTATTCAGTCTGATTTAAAGGGATACACCTATCTTGGATATTAAAGGGTTTTCTGCTTTTAGGAAACCCCTATCCCTTGGCTTTACTCACCCTCCCGGGTCCGGTGCTCTTCATTTCAGGAGGATATTTAGATGACCTCACTACATAGACATGTATTGATTTTAGTGGATGGATTGTAGTTCTTTACAATGAGAACTGGGATTAACCACTTAATTCCCCTGTTGGCTATAGTATCCCATGTTATTGGAGGGGGCCGGGTGTGGTGTATTATTTTTTCCTACCTTTTGTTAATGCTTCCTTTATTCATGTTTTTCTGTGGCTCGCTCTGTGGGATACATTGAATGCATTTATTAGGCGTGAGCCGTCCTATGGATTAAGATTTTTAGCATGTAATACAGGAATCTTAAGACCCGGAGTCCAAGTAATGAGCCCTGGAATGTCCCCTCTAGTCTGGGGCGAGCACAGAGGGGTCTGGTTATTACACGAGGAGGCGATTTGGTGGAAATTCAGCTGTATATTACTAAAGGGGTATTCTAATTATTATAAAGCCATGGACACACCACCCGCTGTTCCCGAGAATGAAGCTGTGATTCGATCTTTTTTTTTTCCTGCCCAGCGGTGCCCCGGCCTCTGTGCAGGGATCTTCAGCAAGGCATATGAAGAAGTAGAATCGGCACCGTGGGTCCATCATTTTCAGGGTTGGTGAGGTTCCCATAAGATAGACACCCCAACAATAAATTGATGGGACATCTTAGTTTATATGCAATCGGTTTATGAGATGGACATTTTTGGAGCTCCCATAGCAATGATGGGAGAGAGCGGCTCATTGCGCCACCACCTCTTCAATAGCGCTGAAAATATGCTTGCTCTTCTGACTAGGAGGTCTTAAAGGGATTCTCCGACATTACTCACGTCCACATCAACAGGCGAGTTGTGTCGGCACGATACCTACCGGGTGTGTGCATGTCCTTGCAGGTATTGTGACGGAGCAGCCCTTGTAACGTTCAGGACTCTAGGAAAGCTGAATGACATTTGTTTGCAACCTGCTTTCCTAGAAATTGATATATTTAGTGACTTCACAGGAGAAGGTGCTTATTTACTAGCGATCTGTATGATATGGGGAAATACTGTGTGACAGTAGCTGGCATGCACCATGGGCAGGGTCCTGGCATTGATTAGAGGGAGTGGTGTAGCAGCGGCAGCAATGCACTGATCTATGATTTGCAGTCAGGGAGTAGCTGACATGTTAATTCGTTTTGTAAGATGAAGTTTCCCCGGCTCTGCCGCTCTCAGATCCTGTCTCCCCGGCTGCTAATTAACCGATAGGAAGAGGATCAGATGTCCTGCTACATCGGGAGCTGCGCGGCTCCGCCGGGATCTGCTGCGTGCGGTTCACCGTAGGCTGCAGGACAAGGTTATAAAGTCACATTCCAGGCAGCAATCCATGGAGGGCAGGAACGCAGTGTCCAGTTAATGGTAAAAGATTACTCCTCGGCTTATTAGTTTGGGGATTGGTAAACACCTCTAGCCTCCTGAAATCGTCTGAGGACCTTTTGTGCTAGGACGTGGGATTATAGATGGCATTGAATGGTACTCAGGGGGTAGTATCGTTCCCCGGCCTGTACTGCGGGGGTAACATAGTTTTCCACTCTCCTGACTTTATAAAAGACCTTGCGGATGGATAGAAAGCGTCATCATTCTTAACTAAACAATGTGCAGGTTTCTGATTTTAATTCTTTTGTAAGATCTTCTCCGTGTCAGTGAATGGGACCGTTCTTATTTGCATTCAGAGATTAAACTGAAGAAAAAACAACTCGCCCAGTTGGGTGTTTCCTACTAGATAATACCCTGAGCCGAAAAGGGAATCTGTAAGTTGTTTAGTGCTTCCTAAATCTCCGCAGAGACCTTACAGTACATGAGGGGCACCCGGAGTACGGCTCATCCCCCCAAAAAAAAAATTTACTTTTTTTGCACTCCTTATGCTAATAAGCTGAGTTACCTTTTAGGGGTTTATTTCTCAAAAATCAAGTTATCCTATATTTTTGGTATAAGGGGTTAATGTGTTGACTTTTTTTTGGGTGGGACAGCTGGGATTTGGAGTTATTGTGGGATTGGGAATCTGCGACTCTGCGAACGGGATTTTTACAGCCCTTTCCTGAATGGTGCACGACCTCCACTCCATTCATTGACTATGGGACTAGTGATCAGCTTTTTCCGGCAGTCCCATAGATGATGAATGAAGCAAAGGCCTCACTCTGTTCCAGCTGGGCCTGCAGAGTCCAGTTTTGGGGGTCAGAGCCATCTAATCCCCAATGATCAGCTTGATATTCTCTATCCAATGAATAATGGATAACTTGCTTTTTTGGGGCGGGGAAATAAACCTTTAAATCTCTGTTTCTCCTTTGTGGCTGAAACAATTCACTCATGTGACATGGCCGATGGCCACATGACTTTGGAGAAAGGGGTTTTCTGGTGCCGCCTATGTAATGACCCTCATACACCGCAAAAAGACCTGTTTGTCACTCTAATGAACTGGACTCATGTATGATACCTGCCGACGTGATCGGCGCCAGATAACCCTTTTAATTGTGAAATTGTTCAGCCATTGGCCACCACCTGTCACTTTGCTTTTGGATGCAGCATGGAGTCTCTGGCTGACGACATGGACGTCTGCTGGGATTGTTTCCTCAGTACATGTGAACGAGGTATTGTAGTCTTCCATCACACAGATTGTACAGCAATGAGTTGGAAATCCTCGAAGTAGAATCTGTCTGTAGCCTGTCCTTATACTGGATGTTATTTAGGGGGAGTTACTATTTCCGCAGTTTGCCAGTATGCAGTATATCTGGATTGGTTCATCTGTGTTAGCTTCTTCCCACCTATTATGTAGATATTTATGAGCGCTCATCAGTACCAGATCCCACTGATCAGCCTGGTACAGCCCCGCTGATGCCGGGTGCCCACTGTGTAAAAAGCTGCAACAGCACAGTGCTGTTGGATGTATAGTGGCGGTTCTCGGTACTGCAGTGCAGCTCCTAATTACTTCAATAGGAGCTGAGCTGCAGTACCTGAGAAGGGCCACTATAAATCTTATGGCGCTGTGCTGTTGAGGTCTCTAGAAAACAACTGATCGTGGGGGTTTTGGGTGTCGGACCCCTGCTAATCTGTTATTGAAAAGCAATCTCGTGCACATGCTGAGTAAAAGGATGCACCATGCTTATAGGGGTTGTCCGATATTGTTGGCTTGATCGATATCAGATCAGTGGGGGTCTGACACCACTATCCATCAGCTGTCACCAGGTTCTCCTGTCACTATGTAGTGGCCATTCTCTGCTCCTGTTCACTGTAACAAGAGGGTAGGTCATCAGTATTGGAGTCCTGGACATCCTCTCTAGGCTTGCACGGAGTTGCGTGTGTTTTTTTTTTTTTTTTTTTTTTTTTTATCCGTGAGGTCATCCTGCTTCACAGTCCTAATTGGCCCCAATTTGTGCTTATGACCTCTGCCACTTCCACTGCTCAATCTCCACAGTTCTGGAATATTGAGCCGCAGGTCGATGGAGAAAGTGTAATCCGGACTGATCTGCAGCAGCCTCTGCTATTCCTCAGATGACACCGCTACGATATATGCAGACGAGACACCGTCTGTATTGCGTTACCGTCACTGGAAGGAGCACGCGACCCAAAAGTCTCAAGTTCCCGCAGATCCGCTCGCTCTAGAATTACCGTCCTTTCATTTCACGTGTTTCATTGTGCTCCATTTTTGTCGTCCCAAACTTTTTACTGCTTTTCTTGTCTCCCTTTTTTTATTTATTTTTAATGTCACTGCTTGCAGTCAGTGAATGGAAAACCATTTCAAAGGCAGGCGGATCTCGGGGCACCATCCTTGTGTAGTCTCTGAAGAACTGTGCCGCTTGATAAAACATTAGAACCCATTTTATTGCGCTTTTTTTTCTGTTCTCCTGGAACTGTGCCCCCTGTATACAAAACACATTCCCTCCTTCATTCCTGAAGAGATCAGACTGGTTATTTCTTCGTTCTGAATTCCTTACTGAACCTGATGGTGTAGAGATGGTGGAGAGCAGGCGTAAAAATGGCAGAAAGATCCCCCATGTTTGCCTCTGCCTGCAGATTTTACTGCAGTTTTCCGTCCAGCAGCAAATGTCCTTGTGATGCAGATGTCAGATCTGCTGCTGGTTAGTTTGTGCTACTGCTTTTCATGGAGGATTTTATCCTTTTACAATGTGGAAACAAAAATGTGCACAATTAGGTGCCTTATCCTTTTTTCCGTCTGTGGATCAGTAGCCTATCAGTCCGGTGAAGATGCGCACTCTCTTTACTTTATCTGTCTCAGGGTCTTTGCTGCCGGAGACGGATTACACTTGACAACAGGCAGTCGAGTTACACAGGAGCGAGGCCCCCAGCGGTCGGCACGTTGGAGGGATTTTTATAGAAAGTGATTTGCAGATTCTCCCGTTTTCTGCTTCCCAAACCCCAGGAAAGACTATAGGGTTCATTGCAATGTCCATAGCCGTGCACATGAGGGTCAGTGTGGTTCATGTTACAGCGCTGCCATCGAAAAGGAGGAAAAGGGTTTCAGACGGCAACTTAAATATACATGACCGTCCATTGTGCAGCCTTCATTATTACAGGAGAGCGCTGCGGCCTCTGCCGGATCAGGTAACGAGAACGCGGATTTCAGAGAATGGTTTTTCGTTTTGGTGACTATTTAGGCCTCGCCCCATTAAGCAGCACTCGGTGAAAGCCTTTAAGTCGCCCTTTATCGGTTTATTTTCAGGTTTTCTAGGTGAGCAAGTTGTAAACTGTCAAATGCGTGTCCAAAAAAAATGTGCCCAGAACTGCACCCTTTTCATATTTATTTTTGCAGCTCAGCAGCGCCTCCCAGACCACACAGGTATGCAGGGAATTGCACTGAATTTGGAGGTCGGAGCGCACCTGTGCAGGGCAAAAACTGCAATGAGAACACAGGACTCACTAATAAATTCTCCGGGTCAGACTTCTAAAGAACTACTATGGAACTGATGACCGATCTGTGAGAGTGGTCACCAATATCAGATGAGTGGGGGGCTGACATCTGCTGCCCCCCATTGATCACCTATGACCTGGTTTGGATGTGCACTGCACTGTGGCCGATGGTGAGAATTGGCTCCTAATTTTAGGATAAGTCATAAATATCAGAAGCCTAGACAACCCCTATAAATGATTGCACTGATCGTATGCCATTACTTACTATGGTAAAACTTTCCCTTTAAGCGGAATAGGAAAATTCTTGGGCATTTTCTTAAAATGGAGCAACAAATGCAAAAGCGCCTTAATTAAAAACATCAGTTTTGTGCTTACAGCTTCCATGCGGAGCTGTGTGTCGCCATGGTTACAGACTACAAACAGTCCTGTGTGTGGTCTGATCCGATCAGGGGCCGCCGTACAGAGGCTTCATCTCCCTGCAGAATGAGGGTAAATGAGCGGCCAGCGGACATAGCCGGCTGTGCGGTGGAGGGTCCTGTTATAAGAGGATGGGGGTTGTCAGAACCAGGCAGCTATTACTTATTAAAGAGGGAATTTGAGCCAAACGTCTGCATTGAGATCTCGTCTCATTAGCGCCTCCTGCAGGGGAAATGTGGTACTATGTTTCAATGCATGAGAGCTCTCCTCCGTCCTGAATCAAGGGGACATCTGTGTGGTGGGACCCCTTAAATGATGTCAGAAGGGGGTTGAAACAAGTCCATAGAAAGTGTGAAGGGCTTGTCTTGGTGAAAACAACTTCTTAAGAAAACGTGGACTCCAGACGTTATGTAAAATGACAAAATCGGATAATACTCCACCCTCCTCAAGTCCATTGTCAGCACAACCCCTCTGCAGCGGTCTGAATGTGACGTCACATTAAAGGCTTATATCTCCGCTGCAGCCAATTGTGACTGGCTGCAGTATAGCGGTGTGATCTCTCGACATGATGCCACAATGGAGACCGAGCCTGCGCTGGGGACGGGGACTATTATCTGACTTTAACGTTTCTGACAATGGTGAGCTTGCTGAGCTGCATACATGTGCAGAGGGGAAGGCAGATCCACAGACGTGACACACTGTTTGGGTTACGAGTGCTCCTTGCAATCTGCCGCAGGCACCTCTCGTGCATCCGGGGACTGACCTACGACTTGAAGATAAACCTACTCCTCCTAATTCTATGGACAATCGCTGACTTAATTTTAGGCATTTCGTATGCAATAAATGTATTTTCCGTACCTTCTCCCTGCCTCACCCCCAGGGTCCAGTCTCCGGACGGTTCCACGCCGCACTCCACTCCTCTTCCGCTCCACCTGTTTGAGTTGCTGAGCTGTTTTTTTTTTGTATGGCCCTCCCCTGTCCGGTTCCCATTCACCTGCATAGAAAGCTCCCCGGGGAGGGGCATCGCCTCTCTCGCCCTCTCTCTTTCTTAAGTCTGATTTAAACAGGGGAAGGGTGAAGAGGAGGAGAGCGTCGTGAAGCTTTGGGCCGATGGACTTGTTGGAGACCCTGTCAGACCTAGCAAGCGAAAAATGGAAGGTAAGGCAGTCTCCGCAGTGACAGCATCGCCTCCTTAGGCCAGTGGTCTACTAATTCTGGCTGCTGCCGAACTACTACTTCTGGGGCATGATGGGAGTTGTATTTTAGTGACACCTGGAGGCCACAGGTTGCAGACCAAAACCTCAGTCCATCACGTGATATTTTATCCCGTCCTTCACCACATTAGAGGAATGGCCCAATTTATAACAAGAGGGCTGTGCAGGAAAGCGGTTACTAACTTGCTGCAAAACTACAACTCCCAACATGCCTTGCCAGTGGACACTTTTTTTTTTCCAGCAGATGGAGAGATGATTAAGGACTCATTAACACCTGCATTTTATTTTTATCGTTTCCTCTTTGCATTGTATTTGTTTTTGTCTTCTGTTTTTCCCTTTTTTTTCTGCAGATGCAAATGTTTAGAACTTGCAGCTAAAATAATAATTATAATAATAATAATCTCCATTTGGAACCATTGTATCCTGCTTTATGTAGAAATATCGCCAAAAATGAATGTGAATGACATTTATAAAGGACGGATTGCTAATATGCAGCCAGTGTGTTTTGGAAACCCAGTAAAGTTCCTTCGACAGCCAATCCCCTTGCGCTTTCCCATGTCCACTGCCCAGGAAGGGGCTCAAAGTGCCCTGGGCTACCAACGTGGCTGCTTGACCGTCGTCATTGTGTGTGTAGGAATGAATGAATTCCTATCTGTGAGGGTCCGCTCAGCATTGCCCATCTATACTGTGTGGTGTCCGTATTGTAGTGGTCATAATAAGAGGTTTGTCTTTTGCAACTTTGCCTCTTAAGTAATCGCCGGCTTTTCCTTTTTTTTTTTAAGCTCGGCCGGCAGGTCGATAGATCACGCCCATGGGATAGGAGATGGTCGGCCTCCATGCCTGCTGTTTGTACGGTGAGGTGTGGCAGTTTCCATGGACCCTGATCTATAATGACCAGAGCCGCTGTTCCTGGAAGAAAAAAAAAATAAATCCTGTCGGTGGCGTTCATCCACCAGTATCGTGTACCATTTCACACATTGAGCTTGTAAACATTGATTTGAAGCTGTCCAAGATCTTTGGTGTGGAGTTTACAAGCTAGACAGCGTCGGTGGTCAGTTTCCTAGGCAACGAGCTGTAAACAAGATGTGTTCATAAATCAAGAAGGGCTGCAAATTTAAATAAGCAGTAAATTGGAAACGTGCTTGTTTTACATGCACTTATGTGACAATAAGTATCTATGAAGACGAGAATAGCCCTATAAATTAACACTGATGTAGCAGAGCTGCGTTTGTGGTGCATAGTGCACAGTTAGGCCATCATTTGGGCACAACACTATCGTTAGGAGAAGCCATCACTCCGTGATTAGTGTGGATCTCATCAATCCGCCTTTGGTCACTGCTTTGGTAGCTTGTTGTTTTTTTTTTTTATTTTTATATACTTCGTAATGCACTTTCCCATTCACTTTGAGTGCTGCAGTTTCCTTGCACAGCCTGAGGAGGATGGGGGGGCGCTGTGCTTAGAATTAATGTAATTCTTAATCTCCAGATCAGAGGGGGTCTTAATGTACAGCTGAGATCAGAGAGAACGCAGATCCGGGCTGCTTAACCCTACTGCAATCTATAGTGACCATCCTTCTGCTGTTCCTCCTGGAAACATATGAATAGATTGACCACTGAGTATTGGTTCTTCACCTGACAACTAGACACTGCCTGATCATTGCTGACCGTGTTTTTAAGTAATGGCGTCTGTGTTTCCTGCAGAGGATGCCGGCCCCTATCAGACTGCGGGAGCTGATCCGCACCATCCGGACAGCGCGCACACAAGCCGAGGAGCGGGAGATGATCCAGAAGGAGTGCGCCGCCATCCGCTCATCATTCCGGGAGGAAGATAACACGTATCGCTGCCGCAATGTGGCCAAGCTGCTGTATATGCACATGCTGGGGTATCCCGCTCATTTTGGCCAGGTAAGCCCATTCACAACACATGCGAGCTGCACTACCTGTACCCGGCCAGGCGGGCTGTTGTGCAGTGTGATTTGCCGTTTTGGTTAAAATTTTACTTGTAATGGTTACTTGGGTTATTTCTGTGCATTATACAGCAGGCATCCTCCTCCTAACAGCAGTGACCAGAGCTTGCTCCCATTGCTGCTGTTTAACCATATAGATGCCTCTGACAATCTCTACCAGCAGCATTTAAATGGTTCTGATATTTGTGTGACCTTCAGATCCCATGTGACACAGTTGTGGGGTGGAGGTGGGTTACACGGCAGTCAGGGGCCAACTAAAGGCACCGCCATCTCCATCTTTGTACTCCCATGAATTCCAGTTTGCAGATGGGCTTAACCCCTTAGTGACAGAGCCAATTTGGTACTTAATGACCAGGCCAATTTTTACAATTCTGACCACTGTCCCTTTATGAGGTTATAACTCTGGAACGCTTCAACGGATCCTGCTGATTCTGAGATTGTTTTTTCGTGACATATTGTACTTCATGTTAGTGGTAACATTTCTTCGATATTACTTGCGATTATTTATGAAAAAAATGGAAATATGGCAAAAAAATAAAAAATTTAGCAATTTTCAAAATTTGGATTTTTATGCCCTTAAATCAGAGAGATATGTCACAAAAAATAGTTAATAAATAACATTTCCCACATGTCTACTTTACATCAGCACAATTTTGGAACCAAAATTTTTTTTTGTTAGGGAGTTATAAGGGTTAAAAGTTGACCAGCAATTTCTCATTTTTACAACACCATTTTTTTTAGGGACCACATCACATTTGAAGTCATTTTGAGGGGTCTATATGATAGAAAATAACCAAGTGTGACACCATTCTAAAAACTGCACCCCTCAAGGTGCTCAAAACCACATTCAAGAAGTTTATTAACCCTTTATGTGCTTCACAGGAACTGAAGCAATGTGGAAGGCAAAAATGAACATTTAACTTTTTTTTGCAAACATTTTGCTTCAGAACCATTTTTTTTATTTTCACAAGTGTAAAAACAGAAATTTAACCATAAATGTTGTGCAATTTCTCCTGAATACGTCGATACCCCATATGTGGGGGTAAACCACTGTTTGGGCGCACCGCAGAGCTTGGAAGGGAAGGAGCGCCGTTTGACTTTTTCAATGCAGAATTGGCTGGAATTGAGATCGGATGCCATGTCACGTTTAGAGAGCCCCTGATGTGCCTAAACAGTGGAAACCCCCCACAAGTGACCCCATTTTGGAAACTAGACCCCTTAAGGAACTTAACTAGATGTGTGGTGAGCACTTTGAGCCCCCAAGTGCTTCACAGAAGTTTATAAAGTAGAGCCGTGAAAATAAAAAATCGCATTTGTTTACACAAAAATGATCTTTTTGCCCCAAAATATTTATTTTCACAAGGGTAACAGGAGAAATTAGACCACAAAAGTTGTTGTGCAATTTCTCCTGAGTACATCGATACCCCATATGTGGGGGTAAACCACTGTTTGGGCACACTGCAGAGCTTGGAAGAGAAGGAGTGCCGTTTTACTTTTTCGATGTAGAATTGGCTGGAATTGAGATCGGACGCCATGTCGCGTTTGGAGAGCCCCTGATGTGCCTAACCAGTGGAATCCCCCCACAAGTGACACCATTTTGGAAACTAGACCCCTTAAGGAACTTATCTAGATGTGTGGTGAGCACTTTAAACCCCCAGGTGCTTCACGGAAGGTTATAGCGTAGAGCCGTGAAAATAAAAAGTCGCATTTTTTTTTCAAAAATGATCTTTTTACCCCCAAATTTTTATTTTGACAAGGGTAACAGGAGAAATTAGACCACAAAAGTTGTTGTGCAATTTCTCCTGAGTGTGGCGATACCCCATATGTGGGGGTAAACCACTGTTTGGGCGCACCGCAGAGCTTGGAAGAGAAGGAGTGCCGTTTTACTTTTTCAATGTAGAATTGGCTGGAATTGAGATCGGACACCATGTCGCGTTTGGAGAGCCCCTGATGTGCCTAAACAGTAGAAACCCCCCACAAGTGACCCCATTTTGGAAACTAGACCACTTAAGGAACTTATCTAGATGTGCGGTGAGCACTTTAAACACCCAAGTTCTTCACAGAAATTTATAAAGTAGAGCCGTGAAAATAAAAAATCCTTTTTTTTCCTCAAAAATGATTTTTTAGCCTGCAATTTTTTATTTTCTCAAGGGTAACAGGAGAAATTGGACCCCAAAATTTATTGTGCAATTTATGCTGAGTAGGCTGATACCCCATATGTTGGGGTAAACCACTGTTTGGGCGCATGGCAGAGCTCGGAAGGGAAGGAGCGCCGTTTTGGAATGCAGACTTTGATAGAATGGTCTGCGGGCGTTATGTTGCATTTGCAGAGCCCCTGATGTGCCTAAACAGTAGAAACCCCCCACAAGTGACCCCATTTTGGAAACTAGACCCCCCAGGGAACTTATCTAGATGTGTGGTGAGAACTTTGAATGCCCAAGTGCTTCACAGAAGTTTATAATGCAGAGTCGTGAAAATAAAAATAAAATTTTTTTTCCACAAAAAAGATTTACTCTGTCGCCTCATTGGGGGACACAGGACCATGGGTGTTATGCTGCTGTCCACTAGGAGGCGACACTATGCATAATCTGAAAAAGATTAACTGTGGCTCCTCCTGTGCAGTATACACCCCTGGACGGCATCAGCCTTCTCCAGTTTTTGCTTAGTGTCGCAAAGGAGGCACACCTAAAGATTTTTACTTCGTTTTCCCGACGGGATTACAGATGAAGAAAAGAGGGTCTCCTGTGAGACTCCCGGCATGGCTCCTTCCTCGGCCCCCTATTATGGGGTGCCCAGTTGAAGTTGAGATGGCTATTCCCCATGCTGCTCCTTCCCCAGCCCCTCGGGTGCTGGTTCGAAGTCGAGACCCCCCTCCTTCCCCAATTCCTTTTGGTTTCTGGGTTGAGGTCGAGGCGAGGATAAAGGCCCCTGAAGGTGACAACAGCACCCTCCCTATCCCCCTCTGGGGGTATTAGGTTGAGACACCTCAGGTAGGGCCTGTACAGGCAGCATCCTACAGCTCCCAGCAATGGGCCAGCACACTGCGCCTGCATCCAGGGACCCCAGCCCAGCTGCGGGCTCCTGTTGGGGCCGGGGGGAGTGCAGGCAGGCATGGCACATACAGACACAGGGCTCCCTGCGCCCCTGTCTCTGCGGCAGCACCAGATCTATACTGCCTCTGGGAGACCCCTACCAGGCTCCCCCTTCCGCTTATAGCCCCACCGCCATCCTGCCTTTAAATCCGGAGGGGTCTGGTTCAGATCCGACCCCCTCCCGGACTTTCGCGCCGGCCTGGAGCCCTTCTGGGCCTCAGGCATCTAATTTAGGCTTCGGCCTAGCTGAAGCTGCTGCCTCCTCTCCGCCCCCCGGCCCGCCCCCCGGATGACAAATATGACACTCTGCAGTGTCATAAAGGGGGTGGATCGAGACAGAAAGGGCGCGTTTTTACACAGCCTTGCCGCCTTTTTTCCAGCTCTCCGCCCCCTTCTCCTCTCTTCTGTCTCTGCAGCCATTTTCGGCTGCAGATTAACCCTGCATCTCCCGGTCTGCAGGACCAGGACCAGGCAACCAGTCTCCGGGGGGCACAGGACTGTGGATCTTCGGCGCTGGACCTAAGGGCACACTGGTGGGGTAAGATCACAGCTGGGTTCTTTTTACTCAGCTGTGAATCCATATTACCTATAAGGCTCCCCTGTAGGTTCTCTACTCCTGTAAGGTCCATCTGCTGGCGGCACTTCTGCACTCTGTGCACTATGCCGGGCTCAAGGTCCAAGAGAACCAGGCAGAACTGCTATTATGCATTCTGCACAGCCTGCGGGACCGCTCTCTCCAGTAGTAGCACGTACCCGCATTGTCAGAACTGTATACAAACTAATGTGTCACAGCCTCAAGAAGCCCCTGCCAATGCCTCGGTGCCTAATGCCACACCGGAATAGGCTACTCAGATATCGCAATCTATGACGCAGTCTATAGATAACCTAACTCCCACATTGCTGCAGGCTCTGCAGGGTCATGCCCCGGCTATTACCGTTACCCAGCAAAGGGAGAGCTTGACTCAGGAACAAGATGACCCTGGCACATCCACGTCTAGGTCAGGACGCAAACGGATCCATAGATCAAGTCCATCTGCGTCATCCCATAGCACACGGTCATCCCCCTCTAGGGAGAGACACCGTAGCTCCAGGTCATCTAGACCGTTCCATCCCAGGGACAGACAATGCAGATCTCCGCAATCCCCAACCAGAGAAAGCCTCCTCCCCAGCTCACCCAGCAGGGGACGCCTCAGTGATACAGAGGATTCGGAAGGCATCTGCGACTCTGACTCGGACAGAGAAACGGAGGGGTCCCTGATCCCAATCCCTCCTAGCAATACAGCGCTAGTTGAGGACATAATATCGTCCATCCATCGGGTGCTGGACATTTCTGATCCGCCACCAGAGGCCCCGGAACATCAGATTTCCTTTGAAGGACCTCTGAAGCCGCCTAAGGTTTTCTCTAACCACCCAGAGTTTAAGGCGATCCTTAAAAAACAGCTCTCACAGCCTGAGAAAAAATTCGCTAATCGCAAATATCTGGAGGCGAGGTGCCCCTTCCCACAGAAGGACACCAAGGAATGGACAGATCCACCTGAAGTGGATCCCCCAGTCTCTAGGCTGGCAGCACAGACCCTCCTTACACTGCCAGATAGCTCAACCCTCAGGGACGCAGCAGACTGGCAGGTAGAACGCATGGCTCGTTCAATTTTCAAGGCAGCAAGGGCATCCATGGCTCCTGCGTTCGCCTCAGCTTGGGCTGCCAAGGCCATCCTGGCCTGGGCAAAGAATTTACAAGCCTTCCAAGCATCCGCTCCTCAACTGTCGGACCAAGCGGTTCAAATTGCAGTTGTAGCAGATTACATGCTGCATGCAGCTCTGGTTTCAGCAAGGGGAGTCGCGGGGATAGCATCAAACGCCATCACGATTCGGCGTATCCTCTGGCTGCGGGAATGGAAAGCGGACGCAGCCTCAAAGGAGTCCCTCACGCACCCCCCCCCCCCCCACACACACCTCAGTGGGAGACTTTTAGGTGAACAGTTGGACACTATGATATCCAACGCCACAGGGGGTAAGAGTACTTCTCTTCCCCAACTGAAACCTAAACGCACTTACAAGAAGCGTAACTAAACTCGATTCCGATCCTTTCGGAGTACCTCCGGCTGGTCTGTCTCACGTCCAGTACAAAATCGTGTGTTCCACGCAGGGACAACTCATGATCGACGCAAAGGTCGGACAAGACTGGCAGTCAAAAGCAGGCCAGTCTAAGCCCAGAGGAGGAAAATCCCAGACTTTCTCCTCCTCATGACGCACGGACTGCGGAAAACACCATACCAGTAGGCGGCCGACTTTTGCAAAACCGCCAGCCAAGGCTCGAGCCTACCACCAAGCGGTCTCCTCGCTTTGTCAATCAGGAGTCATAGTACCGGTACCCACGACCGACCGCTTCCGAGGGTTCTACTCCAATCTGTTCGTAGTTCCCAAGAAAGGAGGCAGCGGACGGCCCATACTAGACTTAAAACAGCTACAACAAATATGTACGGGTCCGTCACTTCCGCATGGAGTCCCTTCGGTCCATCACTGCGTCCATGGAGAAGGGAGAATATCTCGCCTCCATAGACATACAAGACGCACACCTGCATATACCTATTTCACCTGCCCATCAGAGGTTTTTTTCTCAGGTTCGCAATAGGCCAGGACCACTACCAATTCGTGGCTCTCCCCTTTGGACTCGCCACGGCTCCCAGAGTGTCACCAAGGTCATGGCAGCAACCATGGACGTCCTGCATTCCAGAGGCATAGTACTCGTTCCATACCTGGACGATCTACTCATCAAGGCTCCCACCTTCAAGGTTTGCGAGCTCAGCGTCTCAATCACAACCGATACTCTCAGTCGTATGGGCTGGTTAATCAACCTACAAAGTCATCACCAACTCCGAGTCAGTCCCTGACCTTCCTGGGAATGTTTTTCAACACTTCCAGGGGTCTAGTGCTCCTTCCCAAGGACAAGGCACTGGCCCTCCGACTAGCAGATGAAGAAAAGAGGGTCTCTTGCGAGACTCCCGGCATGGCTCCTTCCTCGGCCCCCTATTATGGGGTGCCCAGTTGAAGTTGAGATGGCTATTCCCCATGCTGCTCCTTCCCCAGTCCCTCGGGTGCTGGTTCGAAGTCGAGACTCCCTTCCCCAATTCCTTTTGGTTTCTGGGTTGAGGTCGAGGCGAGGATAAAGGCCCCTGAAGGTGACAATAGCACCTTCCCTATCCCTCTCTGGGGGTATAGGTTGAGACACCTCAGGTAGGGCCTGTACAGGCAGCATCCTACACCTCCAAGCAATGGGCCAGCACACTGCGCCTGCATCCAGGGACCCCGGCTCAGCTGTGGGCTCCTGTTGGGCAAGTGGTCCTCAGCGGAAGCGTCCATGCCCATCAACATCCTGAAAATTCGTGCCATCCTTCTGGCATTGAGGGCTTTCCATCACTTACTGGCAGCCTCTTACATCAGGATACAGTCGGATAATACCACGACTGTGGCATATGTGACTCATCAAGGGGGGACCCGCAGTACCCAGGCGATGCGGGAAGTGTCACATATCCTCCGCTGGGCGGAGGACACAGGGTCGGTTCTTTCGGCGGTCCACATTCCGGGTGTGGACAACTGGGAAGCAGACTTCCTCAGCCGACAAGGAATAGACTCGGGAGAGTGGTCTCTCCATCCCGAAATTTTTCAACAGATCTGTCTCCGCTGGGGGACCCCGGATGTGGACCTAATGGCATCCCACTTCAATGCCAAGGTCTCCAACTTCATGGCCAGAACACACGATCTGCGGTCACTCGGAGCAGACGCTCTGGTTCAGGACTGGACTCAGTTCCAGCTTCTGTATATTTTTTCCACCTCTCCCCCTGATATCCAGAGGGTGAGGAAGATCAAACAAGAGGGAGTTTCAACTATCCTCATTGCACCGGACTGGCCCAGACGCACATGGTACGCCGACATCGTACAACTCACAGCAGACGCCCCCTGGCGTCTCCCCGACCGCCACGATCTTCTATCACAAGGGCCGTTCTACCACCAGAACTCAAGGGCTCTCAACTTGATGGCGTGGCCCTTGAGACCTGGGTTCTAACCCAGGCAGGGTTCTCGACAGAGGTCATTGCAACCATGATCAGAGCACGGAAATCAGCCTCTGCCAAGATGTATTACCGTACCTGGAAAGTTTTCTTTACCTGGTGCGAATCTCGTGGCCAGGTTCCACTCCCTTATTCCCTACCCAAAGTTCTTGGTTTTCTCCAAGCGGGTCTGGAGGCCAGTCTGTCATTGGGCTCGCCTAAAGCCAGGTGTCAGCCCTCTCAGTGCTTTTTCCAAAAGCGCATTGCTACCAAGCCGCAAGTAAGGCCTTTTCCTTCAGGGGGTTCCCCGATTGGTTCCCCCCTACAGACGACCACTAGAAACGTGGGACCTCATCCTGGTCCTGACAGCATTGCAGGAACCACCCTTCGAACCCCTTAAGGAGGTCCCGCTCCGCCTTCTTTCCCAGAAGGTGGTTTTTTTCCTGGTGGCACTCACCTCGCTACGCAAGGTGTCTGAACCGGCAGCACTCTCATGCAGACGGCCTTTCCTGGCTTGTCACCAGGCCAAGGTAGTTCTTCGTACGGTCCCATCCTTCCTTCCGAAGGTTGTGTCAGACTTCCACCTCCATGAGGAAATTTCACTACCATCCCTTTGTCCGGTTCCGGTTCATAGAGTGGAGAAGGCTCTGCATACGCTTGACCTTGTCAGGCCTTTGCGTATATACGTGTCTAGGACTGCGTCCTTCCGGAGGTCTGATTCTCCTTTCCTCCTTCCGGAAGGCGGCCACAAGGGTAGGCCAGCTTCCAAAAGCTACTCTTGCCAGGTGGATCAAATCCACCATACAAGAGGCGTACCGCCTTAAGAATCCTCCTCTTCCAGCCGGTATTACGGCACACTCTACACGGGCGGTAGAGGCCTCCTGGGCCATTCGGCACCAGGCTTCGGCACAACAAGTGTGTAAGGCGGCCACTTGGGACTAGCTTACACACATTTACTAAACACTACAGGGTTCATACCCAGTCCTCAGCGAGCCTGGGTAGATGTGTCCTGCAGGCGGCGGTGCCCTAAGTGTACGGGCCTGTCTGCACAATATTCGTCCATTGCTTCCCACCCAGGGACTGCTTTAGGACGTCCCATGGTCCTGTGTCCCCCAATGAGGCGACAGAGTAAAGGAGATTTTTGTGTACTCACCGTAAAATCTCTTTCTCTTAGCCTCTAATTGGGGGACACAGCTCCCACCCTGTTGCCCTTTCCGGGCTGTTGTAACTGAGTTCTCATATTGTTTCTTGAGCTCGTACATAGTTGCCTTCTTACAGGCATAATTATGTTATTCATGTTACGTTCCTCCTACTGCTTTTGCACAAAACTGGAGAAGGCTGATGCCGTCCAGGGGTGTATACTGCACAGGAGGAGCCACAGTTAATCTTTTTCAGATTATGCATAGTGTCGCCTCCTAGTGGACAGCAGCATAACACCCATGGTCCTGTGTCCCCCAATTAGAGGCTAAGAGAAAGAGATTTTACGGTGAGTACACAAAAATCTCCTTTTTGAGCCCCCAAATTTTTATTTTGACAAGGGTAACGAGAAATTGGACCCCAAAAGTTGTTGTCCAATTTGTCCTGAGTACACTGATACCCCATGTGTGGTGGGGACCACTGTTTGAGCGCATGGCAGAGCTCGGAAGGGAAGGAACCCCATTTTGGAATGCGGACTTTGATAGAATGGTCTGCGGGCATTATGTTGCGTTTGCAGAGACCCTGATGTACCTAAACAGTAGAAACCCCCCACAAGTAACCCCATTTTGGAAACTAGAGCCCCCAAGGAACTTATCTAGATGTGTGGTGAGAACTTTGAATGCCCAAGTGCTTCAGACGTTTATAATGCAGAGTTGTGAAAATAAAAAATATTTTTTTTTTTCCACACAAAATTTTTTTTAGCCCCCAAGTTTTTATTTTCACAAGGGTAACAGGAGAAATTGGACCCCAAAAGTTGTTGTCCAATTTATCCTGAGTACGCTGATGCCCCATATGTGGGGGTAAACCACTGTTTGGGTGCACGGCAGAGCTCGGAAGGGAGGGAGCACCATTTGACTTTTTGAGCGCAAAATTGGCTGTGGCGTTAAGAGACCCCCTGATGTACCTAAACAGTGGAAACCCCCCAAATCTAACTCCAACCCTAACCCCAACACACCCCTAAGGCTTCTTTCACACTTCAGTTGTTTGGTGTCAGTCAGCTCCGACATAGTGACGGATCCATCACAATTGTTGAGAAAACGGTATTAACGGATCCGTTTTTTTGACGGATCCGTTACTTGGGGGTTGTCTGGGAAAAGTATCTACTTTTTGGAGCATGCGCAATTGAAAAAGCGGATTGGGGCGACGGATCCGCTGAAATGACGGTAACAACGGATCCGTCGCCCATAGGCGGCCATTCTATGGAATGACGAACGCGACGGATCCGTCGTGAACCGCCATTTCGGCGCAGACAAAAAACGTTACAATGGCCGTCAATGTCTAGATGACGTCCGCCAAATCTCGACGGATCCGTCACATGGCGGATGAAACGGACGACCATCCGCCACAATCCGTCGCTAATGCATGTCTCTGGGAAAATAGCGGAACCGCCAAAAAAAATGGCGGATCCGCTATTTGATGAAAATGGCCGTTTCAGACTGACGCCAAAAGACTGAAGTGTGAAAGAGGCCTAACCCTAATGCCAACCCGATCCATAATCCTAATCACAACCCTAAGGATAATCGCAACCCTAACCTCAAAACAACCATAACCCTAATCAGAACCCTAAATCCAACACACCCCTAATCCTAATCTCAACCCTAACCTCAAACCTAACCTAATCCCAAACCTAACCGTAATCCCAAACGTAACCCTAATGCCAACCCTAATCCAAACCCTAATCCCAACCCTAACCCTAACTTTAGCCGCAACCCTAGTCCTAACTTTAGCCCCAACCCTAACCCTAAATTTAGCCCCAGCCCTAACCCTAAATTTAGCTCCAACCCTAACCCTAAATTTAGCCCCAACCCTAACCCTAAATTTAGCTCCAACCCTAACCCTAAATTTAGCCCCAACCCTAACCCTAACCCTAGCCCTAACCCTAGCCCTAACCCTAATTTTAGCCCCAACTCTTCTCTCCTGCCGGCCGGCAGATGGCAGCAGAGAGCGGGCGCACTGCGCATGCGCCCGCCATTTTCTTTCTATAGGAAGAAGCCGGCCGGCAGGAGAAGACACAGGAGGACCCAGGGACACCGGTAAGTATGATAGGGTCCCCGAATCCCCCTATTTCTCTGTCCTCTGATGTGCGATCACATCAGAGGACAGAGAATTACACATCACTTTTTTTTTTTTTTTTGCGGTCGCCGGCAAACAGTTAATTACCGGCGATCGCAAAACAGGGGTCGGTAAAAACCGACCCCGATCATGTTCTTTGGGGTCTCGGCTACCCTCAGCAGCCGAGACCCCAAAGATCTCCCAGGTGGCGGGCGCACTGCGCGTGCGCCCGCCATTTTTAAGATGGCGGCGCCCATGGGGAACCACGAGGAGCACCGGGGGAGACAGGTGAGTATTGGGGGGGGCATCGGGGGCGACCGGGGACCCCATTTCTCTGTCCTCCGATGTGCGATCACATCGGAGGACAGAGAAATTAAATGGGAAATTGCGTTTTTTGTTTTTTTTTCCGATCGCCGGTAAACGGTTAATTACCGGCGATCGCAACTCGGGGGTCGGTAAAAAACCCCCGAATCATGTTCTCTGGGGTCTCTGCTACCCCCGGTAACCGAGACCCCAGAGAAAATCCGACTCTGGGGGGCGCTATTCACTTTTTCCACAGCGCCGTTAATTAACGGCGCTGTGGTTTAAGTACCCTTAGCGGCCGCCGTTAAAAGGCGTATCGGCGGTCGTTAAGGGGTTAATAATAGATCGTCTTTTTGACTAATATAACAATACTAAAGGTATTGTAGTATATGGAGCAAGTGATTGCAGGTTCAAATCCCCTAAGGAGAGGACCAAAAAAGTACCGTATTTTCCGGCGTATAAGACGACTTTTTAACCCCTCAAAATCTTCTTAAAAGTCGGGGGTCGTCTTATACGACGGGTACAGATAAAATGTGCATATGGTGGGTGGGGGGGGGAGTGGTCCCGATGACTAAGACAGGGGGCGTCTCACAGTAAAGTGTGAGTGGAGTATATCCCCCATTACCTCATTGCGGCAGCGTGGGGGTCTCTGTGCTGGGAGCGGCAGCTCCTCTTCGTGCCGTGGGTGCTCTGTGCTGTGGGGCGGCGGCGCATCTTCGTGCCGTGGGTGCTGTGGGGCGGCGGCGACGCATCTTCTTGCAGCGTCGGGGCTTCTCCAGCATCTCCTCCAGGCCCGGAGGCACCGGCAGCCCCATTGCTTTGATGCGGTGGCCTCCGGGAAAATGGCCGCTGCTCAGATTCAGATCTCATCTCCCGAGGTCTCGGGAGACGAGATCTGAATCTGAGCATGCGCCGCCCCCAGCGGCCATTTTCATTGCATCACAGCAATGGGGCTGCCGGACTGCCTCCGGGCCTGGAGGAGATGCCGGAGAAGCCCTGACGCTGCAAGAAGATGCGCCGCCGCCGCCCCACAGCACCCACGGCACAGAGCACCCACGGCACGAAGAGGAGCTTCCGCTCCCAGCACAGAGACCCCCACGCTGCCGCATTGAGGTAATAGGGGGATATACTCCACTCACACTTTACTGTGAGACGCCCCCTGTCTTAGTCATCGGGACCACTCCCCACGGCAAAAGGCACATATTCACCGGCCCTATAAGATGACATACGGCGTATAAGAAGACCCCCGACTTTTAAGAAGATTTTATATTTTAACTGGAAAAGTTGGGGGGTCCTCTTATACGCCCAGTCGTCTTATATGCCGGAACATACGGTAAGTGAAAGGGAATAAAGATTTTACAACTGTAAGAAAAAAAATTATAAAAGTTTGAATCACTTTACTTTATCAAGTTCAAGAAACAAAAAAAAGTATAAGAAAGTTTAAGTTAATAATAAAAAATAAAATATAGCTAAACAACTTAATGTAAAAAAAAGTGTCCAGATATGCTTTTGTCTCTCTAATGTCACATACCCCTCTTCACCCACCAAAAAAATTTTTCATAAAAAATGAAAACATAATTTGTGCCTCAAAATGGTACCAGTAAAAACAGTAGCTCTCCATTAAAAAAATTAAAAATAAAGCCCATTACACATCTGTTGAAAAATGAAAAAAAAGGGGAGGAAACCCAAGTGTACACATGTAGCAGAGGATTGTGCATTCATCAGGGGCGCCCACTCTTATTTTTAAGCCTTTTGTTCTTCGGTTCATCACCTGTCGGATTGTTTGCCCTACGATCCACTTTGTGTTCGTTGCAGCTTTGCTCCCACATTTTTCCTCGAGGGATGACACAGACCCTGAATTGAATTGTTTGTTTTTCCTCTGCAGCTCGAGTGCTTGAAGCTCATCGCCTCTCAGAAATTCACAGACAAGAGGATCGGTTACCTGGGTGCTATGCTCCTGCTGGATGAAAGACAAGATGTCCACCTGCTGATGACCAACTGCATTAAGAAGTAAGGCCTAAAACAGGGGAGCGACCATTGGCTGATTGCTGCAGTCATCTCCTAACGCACATCTGCCCAGGGCCCGCTGAGATCAGTAGTACCCCACCACCGGCACTGATTACACGGGCTGTCTCTATGATGGGCTGTGCATATGTGAATCCCCCTACATGTGATGCTGTTCATAGCTTTCAGGATGTGACGCACTGGTGGTCCGTGCTGGACTGGAAGCCATGCTGTGAATGTTCTTTTGTCACTTCACCGCTGCGGCCTGTGTTTGGCTGCAGCAGTCAGGAGACTAGAATAGCACCTCATCGGATATTTGATCGTGGCACGGATCAGTTTCCTCCTAGCACGTTTCTAACCGATGGGGCATGCTGCAGATTTGCAAGTATCAGACCTTTCAACTCCTGTCACCATCACCAGACATGTCGTTTAACCCCTTCACCCCCGGAGCTTTTTTCCTTTTAGTTTTTCGCTCCCCTCCTTCCCAGAGCCATAACTTTTTTATTTTTCCGTCAATATGGCCATGTGAGGGCTTATTTTTTGCGGGACGAGATGTATCTTTGAACGACATCATTTGCTTTACCATGCCGTGTAACAGAATACGGGAAAAAAATTCCAAGTGTGATGAAATTGCAAAAAAAGTGCAATCCCACACTTGTTTTTTGTTTGGCTTTTTTGCTAGGTTCACCAAATGCTAAAACTAACCTGCCATTATGATTCTCCAGGTCATTACGAGTTCATAGACACCTAACATGTCTAGGTTATTTTTTATCTAGGTGGTGGGAAAAAATTCCAAAGTTTGCAAAAAAAAAAAAAAAAAAAAGCGCAATTTTCCGATACCCGTAGCATCTCGAATTTTCATGATCTGCGGTCAGGTGAGGGCTTATTTTTTGTGTGCCAAGCTGGCGTTTTTAATGATAGCATTTTGGTGTAGATACGTTCTTTTGATCGCCCGTTATTGCATTTTAATGCAATGTCGCGGCGACCAAAAAAACGTAATTTTGGCGTTTTGATTTTTTTTCTCGCTACGCCATTTAGCGATCAGGTTAATCCTTTGTTTTTATTGATAGATCGGGCGATTCTGAACGCGGCGATACCAAATATGTGTATGTTTGATTTTTTTTTTTTATTGTTTTATTTTGATTGGGGCGAAAGGGGGGTGATTTGAACTTTTATATATTTTTTTTATATTTTTAAACACTTTTTTTTTTTAATTTTGGCATGCTTCAATAGCCTCCATAGGAGGCTAGAAGCATGCACTACACGATCGCCTCTGCTACATAGAGGTGAAGTACAGATCACCTCTATGTAGCAGAAATCCAGGTGTACTTTGAACGCCAACCACAGGGTGGCGCTCAAAGCAATCGGCCATCAACAACCATAGAGGTCTCAAGGAGACCTCTGGTTGTTATGGCAATGCACCGCTGACCCCCGATCATGTGATGGGGGTCAGTGGTGCGAGCACCTCCGGCCGCGCGGCCGGGAGCGCTAGTTAAATGCCGCTGTCAGCGCTTGACGGCGGCATTTAACTAGTTAATGGGCGCGGGCGGATCGCGATTCCGCTCGCGCTCATTGCGCGCACATGTCAGCTGTACAAAACAGCTGACATGTCGCGGCTTTGAGGTGGGCTCACCGCCGGAGCCCACCTCAAAGCAGGGGATCTGCCAGCTGACGTACTATTCCGTCAGCTGGCAGAAAGGGGTTAAGGACAGACATACCCGTGGTCATCATATTTTTAAGTTTTCACATCAGAGCGACGTCTCATTAACCCCTTCCCGACCCATGACGCCTATGCGGCGTCATGGAATGATCGCATCCCTGCAGATCGGGTGAAAGGGTTAATTCCTATTTTACCCGATCTGCAGGGAGAGGGGGAGTTGTACTTCAGCCTAGGGGGGGTGGCTTTGCCCCCACGTGGCTACGATCGC
Source organism: Ranitomeya variabilis (assembly GCF_051348905.1). Lineage (NCBI taxonomy): Eukaryota > Metazoa > Chordata > Amphibia > Anura > Dendrobatidae > Ranitomeya > Ranitomeya variabilis. The sequence continues at coordinate 599,256,080 of NC_135233.1, forward strand.
TCTGATTGGCTGTTGAAAGTGCAACAGCCAATCAGAGCAATTTGCAATATTTCACCTATGAAAATGGTGAAATATTGCAATCCAGCCATGGCCGATGCTGCAATAGCATCTGCCATGGCTGGAAATCATGTACTGGCCCCCCCCACCGCCCCCGATCTCCTCCCCAGTCGTCCGTTCTCTCAGGTACCCCCCTCCGTCCCCCTGTTCGCTCCCCCGTGCTCCTGTCCGCTCCCCCGTGCTCCTGTCCGATCCCCCCGTCCTCCGATTCCCCCCCCCCTGTGCTCCGATCCACCCCCCCACCACCCCCTCATACTTACCGATCCTCCCGGTGTCCGGCCGCCATCTTGGAAAATGGCGGGCGCATGCTCAGTACGCCCGCCGAATCTGCAGGCTGGCAGATTCGTTACAGGTACATTTTGATCGCTGTGGTAGGTTCTACCACAGCGATCAAAATAAAAAAATAATAAATAAACCCCCCCCTTTATCACCCCCATAGGTAGGGACAATAATAAAATAAAGAAAATATTTTTTTTTCTTTTACCACTAGGGTTAGGGTTAGAACTAGGGGTAGGGTTAGGGGTAGGGTTAGGGTTAGGGGTAGGGTTATGGCATGTGCACACAGAGCGGATCGGCCGCGGATCCGCAGCGGATCGGCCGCGGATCCGCAGCGGATCTGCAGCGGATTGGCCGCGGATCTGCAGCGGATTGGCCGCGGATCTGCAGCGGATTGGCAGCGGATCGACCGCGGATCCGCAGCGGATCGGCCGCGGATCCGCAGCGGATCGGCCGCGGATCCGCAGCGGATTGGCCGCGGATCTGCAGCGGATTGGCCGCGGATCCGCAGCGGATTGGCAGCGGATTGGCAGCGGATCCGCAGCGGATCCGCAGCGGATTGGCCGCGGATCTGCAGCGGATTGGTCGCGGATCCGCAGCGGATTGGCAGCGGATTGGCCGCGGATCCGCAGCGGATTGGCCGCTGCGAATTCGAAGCAGTTTTCCATCAGGTTTACAGTACCATGTACACCTAAGGAAAACCAAATCTGCTGTGCCCATGGTGCGGAAAATTCCGTGCAGAAACGCTGCATTGTATTTTCCGCAGCATGTCAATTCTTTGTGCGGATTCCGCAGCGGTTTACACCTGTTCCTCAATAGGAATCCGCAGGTGAAATCCGCACAAAAAAACACTGGAAATCTGCTGTAAATCCGCAGGCAAAACGCAGTGCCTTTTACCTGCAGATTTTTCAAAAATCGTGCGGAAAAATCTCACACGAATCCGCAACGTGGGCACATACCCTTAGGGTTAGGGTTGGAATTAGGGCTAGGGTTGGAAATAGGGTTAAGAATAGGCTTGTGGTTAGGGTTACGGATAGGGTTAGGGGTGTGTTGGGATTAGGGTTACGGTTGGGATTAGGGTTAGGATTAGGGTTGGAATTAGGGTTACGGTTGTGTTGCGGTTAGGGTTGTGGTTAGGGGTGTGTTGGGGTTAGGGTTGTGATTAGGGTTATGGCTACAGTTGGGATTAGGATTAGGGGTGTGTTGGGGTTAGTGTTGAAGTTAGAATTGAGGGGTTTCCACTGTTTTAGGCACATCAGGGGTCTCCAAACGCAACATGGCGCCACCATTGATTCCAGCCAATCTTGCGTTCAAAAAGTCAAATGGTGCTCCCGCCCTTCCAAGCCCCGACGTGCGCCCAAACAGTGGTTTACCCCCACATTTGGGGTACCAGCGTACTCAGGACAAACTGGGCAACAACTGTTGGGGTCCAATTTCTCCTGTTACCCTTGCAAAAATAAAAAATTACTTGCTAAAACATAATTTTTGAGGAAAGAACAATTATTTTTTATTTTCACGGCTCTGCGTTATAAACTTCTGTGAAGCACTTGGGGGTTGAAAGTGCTCACCACACATCTAGATAAGTTCCTTCGGGGGTCTAGTTTCCAAAATGGGGTCACTTGTGGGGTGTTTCTACTGTTTAGGCACATCAGGGGCTCTGCAAATGCAATGTGACGCCCGCAGACCATTCCATCAAAGTCTGCATTTCAAATGTCACTACTTCCCTTCCGAGCCCTGACTTGTGCCCAAACAGTGGTTTACCCCCACATATGGGGTATCAGCGTACTCACAACAAACTGGGCAACAAATATTGGGGTCCAAATTCTCCTGTTACCCTTGTGAAAATAAAAAATTGCTTGCTAAAACATCTTTTTTGAGGAAAGAAAAATGATTTTTTATTTTCACGGCTCTGCGTTGTAAACTTCTGTGAAGCACTTGGGGGTTGAACGTGCTCACCACACATCTAGATAAGTTCCTTGGGGGGTCTAGTTTCCAAAATGGGGTCACTTGTGGGGGGTTTCTACTGTTTAGGCATATCAGGGGCTCTGCAAACGTAACATGATGCCCGCAGACCATTCCATCAAAGTCTGCATTCCAAAACGTCACTACTTCCCTTCCGAGCCCCGGCATGTACCCAAACAGTGGTTTACCCCCACATATGGGGTATCAGCGTACTCAGGAGAAACTGGACAACAACTTTTGGGGTCCAATTTCTCCTGTTACTCTTGCAAAAATAAAAAATTCTGGGCTAAAAAAATATTTTTGAGGAAAGGAAACACATTTATTATTTTCACGGCTCTGCGTTATAAACTTCTGTGAAGCACTTGGGGGTTCAAAGTGCTCACCACACATCTAGATAAGTTCCCTTGGGGGTCTAGTTTCCAAAATGGAGTCACTTGTGGGGAGTTCCTACTGTTTAGGCACATCAGGGGCTCTGCAAACGCAACCTGACGCCCGCAGAGCATTCCATCAAAGTCTGCATTTCAAAACGTCACTACTTCCCTTCCGAACCCCGACGTGTGCCAAAACAGTGGTTTACCCCCACATATGGGGTATCATCGTACTCAGGAGAAACTGGAAAACAACTTTTGGGGTCCAATTTCTCCTATTACCCTTGGGAAAATAAAAAATTGTGGGCTAAAAAATCATTTTTGAGAAAAGAAAAATTATTTTTTATTTTCATGGCTCTGCGTTATAAACTTCTGTGAAGCACTTGGGGGTTCAAAGTGCTCACCACACATCTAGATTAGTTCCTTGGGAGGTCTAGTTTCCAAAATGGGGCCACTTGTGCTGGAGCTCCAATGTTTAGGCACACAGGGGCTCTCCAAACGCGACATGGTGTCCGCTAATGATTGGAGCTAATTTTCCATTCAAAAAGCCAAATGGCGTGCCTTCCCTTCCGAGCCCTGCCGTGCGCCCAAACAGTGGTTTACCCCCACATATGGGGTATCATCGTACTCAGGACAAACTGGACAACAACATTTGGGGTCCAATTTCTCCTATTACCCTTGGGAAAATAAAAAATTCTGGGCTAAAAATCATTTTTGAGGAAAGAAAAATTATTTTTTTATTTTCACGGCTCTGCGTTATAAACTTCTGTGAAGCACCTGGGGGTTATAAGTGTTTACTATGCATCTAGATAAGTTCCTTGGGGGGTCTAGTTTCCAAAATGGGGTCACTTGTAGGGGAGCTCCAATGTTTAGGCACACAGGGGCTCTCCAAACGCGACATGGTGTCCGCTAACGATTGGAGCTAATTTTCCATTCAAAAAGTCAAATGGCACGCCTCCCCTTCCGAGCCTTGCCGTGCACCCAAACAGTGGTTTACCCCCACATGTGAGGTATTGGTGTACTCAGGAGAAATTGCCCAACAAAATTTAGGATCCATTTTATCCTGTTGCCCATGTGAAAATGAAAAAATTGAGGCTAAAATAATTTTTTCGTGAAAAAAAAGTACTTTTTCATTTTTACGGATCAATTTGTGAAGCACCTGGGGGTTTAAAGTGCTCACTATGCTTCTAGATAAGTTCCTTGGGGGGTCTAGTTTCCAAAATGGGGTCACTTGTGGGGGAGCTCCAATGTTTAGGCACACGGGGGCTCTCCAAACGCGACATGGTGTCCGCTAAAGATTGGAGCCAATTTTTCATTGAAAAAGTCAAATGGCGCTCCTTCCCTTCCGAGCCCTGCCGTGCGCCCAAACAGTGGTTTACCCCCACATATGAGGTATCAGCGTACTCAGGACAAATTGGACAACAACGTCCGTGGTCCAGTTTCTCCTTTTACCCTTGGGAAAATAAAAAATGTTTTGCTAAAATATCATTTTTGTGACTAAAAAGTTAAATGTTCATTTTTTACTTCCATGTTGCTTCTGCTGCTGTGAAACACCTGAAGGGTTAATAAACTTCTTGAATGTGGTTTTGAGCACCTTGAGGGGTGCAGTTTTTAGAATGGTGTCACTTTTGGGTATTTTCAGCCATATAGAACCCTCAAACTGACTTCAAATGTGAGGTGATCCCTAAAAAAAATGGTTTTGTAAATTTTGTTGTAAAAATGAGAAATCACTGGTCAAATTTTAACCCTTATAACTTCCTAGCAAAAAAAAAATTTGTTTCCAAAATTGTGCTGATGTAAAGTAGACATGTGGGAAATGTTATTTATTAACTACTTTGTGTCACATAACTCTCTGGTTTAACAGAATAAAAATTCAAAATGTGAAAATTGCGAAATTTTCAAAATTTTTGCCAAATTTCCGTTTTTTTCACAAATAAACTCAGAAATTATCTACCTAAATTTACCACTAACATGAAGCCCAATATGTCACGAAAAAACAATCTCAGAATCGCTAGGATCCGTTGAAGCGTTCCTGAGTTATTACCTCATAAAGGGACACTGGTCAGAATTGCAAAAAACGGCAAGGTCATGAAGGGGTTAATTGCAGAGGGCAAATAATCTGCAGACAGCTGAAGCTGAATCCCATGGTGGCCGCTCTTCATGTTTTCATTCCCAGCGCAGCCAAATGAATGCGCTAAATCGCTCTACTTGTCCATTGTTGTCGTTCCTAGCTCTCATTTCTGTGCACGATTATAGGTAGGAGACGAGACTAAGAGCCGGGGCTGTAACTGGAGAAAGTAAGATCTAGTGACATGCAACACTGGAAAGGGAGCTTAAAAAAAGTGCAGCAAATAGCAAAATTTCTACTGTAAAATATACAGAGAGCAGCTGACCTATAGAGGATCCGTGCAGTGTATATTGTACGCTGCTTGCATGTTTTAGGTTTGTAGATTTTTTTTTTTATATATTAATTTTGCCTAGTTACCTGCATCTTGAGAAAGAATCACAGAGATGAGATTAAATAAATGCATTCATGGTCTATCCCTTCTCCTGAATTCAGTGGGAAAACCCGCTAAAAGGGGGCCACATTGGAGATGGGATCCCCCCCCATCCCTAATGACAGGTGCACTTCTACAATGCAGCATTGAGCCCCAGGGTAGATGTGGTTCAGTATCTTTACGCTGCGCTGCTTGGTCACATCATGACCTGTCTGCGTTTGGTATTGGGAAGCTTGTAATCTTGTTTTTTTTTTTTTTTTTTTTTTTTTTTTTTTTGCCTCGCTGTATAAATATCCTCTGATTTGTGTACAATTGTTTACCCCACGGGTGATATCATTCTATGTGGGTGGTCTATGGAGAAAACAGCAGCGGCTGAGTAATCGCTCCCGCTCCTGCGCCTCTGCTGTTCTCTGGCTCTAAGATGAACTTTCATTAAAGCTGTAACACAAGGATGTGATTATTGGGGTCTGCGTGCATCATCCCACTGGTGATAGACAGCACATCACAGTCGGCGAATACTCAGTGGTTGTCCCTCGTACACATGCACGCTCGGTTACTGTAACCTATATCCTTCTCTCTTGTAGTGACCTAAATCACAGCACTCAGTATGTGCAGGGTCTGGCGCTGTGCACGCTGGGCTGCATGGGATCCTCAGAGATGTGCAGAGACCTTGCAGGGGAGGTAGAGAAACTTCTGAAAACGTCCAATTCCTACCTGCGGAAGAAGGTAAGTGCACAGAGCGCTCATCGTTGTGGACGGGTTCCGAAAATGCAAGTTCAGATGAGGGCAGACTTGTAGCATGCACAGTCTACAGAGCCGTGGCATGCTGGGAGCTGTAGTATTGCAGCAGCTAGGCTGGCCACCGCCATATTAGGGAATTTGCCATTTGCTCTGTACTTGTCTCTGCAGGCCGCATTATGTGCAGTTCACGTCATCAGGAAGGTCCCAGAGCTTATGGAAATGTTTCTACCTGCTACTAAAAACCTGCTGAACGAGAAAAACCACGGTATGTGCGAGCGACATGATGACATGTGTGGCGATTACTCAGGTGCCTATATTCCTGCGTTACTTTCAGTACCTTTTATTTCATTTTAGTACATTTTATTTTCATGGCTTTTTTACAGGAGTGCTGCATACCTCCGTGGTGCTCCTGACAGAGATGTGTGAGCGGAGCCCCGACATGTTGACACATTTTAGGAAGGTAGGTAGCCTGTCTTTATTTTTATTGCTGGCTCTGGTACTTTTCATCTTGGCAAGATCGTCCTCTCTAAAAGCCTTTGGGGCAGATTTAGTAACTTCTTATCACTCTATGATGGATATGTCTGGTAAGTTAAAGGGAACCTGTCACCCCCCCCCCCCCCCCCCCCAGGCGTTTTTAACTAAAAGAGCCACCTTGTGCAGCAGTAATGCTGCATTCTGACAAGGTGGCTCTTTTAGTTCTGGGTGCTGTAACTGCAGAAATAATCCGTTTTGTAATTTGTCCTAAATACCTTTCTTCTGTCCTGGAGGCAGGCCTTTCCCCCCTGCTGCAGACACCACACAGCCGTCACTCACGTCTTCTTGGCGCCGGGTGCCGCCTCCTCAGCGCTGTTTTGAAATGAGCCGGCGCCTGCGCTCTTTTGTCATGCTTTGGGCAGGCGCACTGAGCGCTGCCCGTCCTCTGTCCTCATATGCAGTCTAGCTGACTGCGCCTGTGTGGCCGCCCTGCCTATGAATCCCAGCCCCGCAATGTGAATAAATCAGGAGACACTGCAGGGCTGGGATTCACAGGCAGGGCGGCCGCACAGGCGCAGTCAGCTAGACTGCATATGAGGACGGGCAGCGCTCACTGCACCTGCCCAAGGCAGGAGAAAAGAGCGCAGGCGCCGGCTCATTTCAAAACAGCGCTGAGGAGGCGGCGCCAAGAAGATTTGAGTGACGGCTGTGTGGCGTCTGCAGCAGGGGGGGGAAAGGCCTGCCTCCAGGACTGAAGAAAGGTATTTAGGACAAATTACAAAACAGATTATTTCTGCAGTTACAGCACCAATAACTAAAAGAGCCACCTTGTCAGAATGCAGCATTACTGCTGCACAAGGTGGCTCTTTTAGTTAAAAACGCCTGGGGGGGTGACAGGTTCCCTTTAACGCCCCATAAGGGATATATAGTGCTTTTCTAGCTGCAGGAGCCCAGCTAATACCACGGGGGAGGTAAGTTTAAGCCACTAGGTACCTTGGTTAATAGTGACCGCAGCATGTAGGCCGTTAGTGAGGGAGGAAGCTCCCTCTGTCGTCGGCCTACTGGCCCATTCATCCTGGCGTTCCCAAATGCATTGCCATTGCTGTTGGGAGTCTAACAGGGACCCCATTGCTGCCCTCTGCCCCCCCAAAAAAAACTTTAGTTTTTTAGTAACCCAAAGTGGTATCATTTTAAAAATACATTTTATCTTACTAAAAAAAGACTGTCCTTAAGGGGTTAATTTTACCTTAAGCTTAGTAATATACTACTATTACCCTCTGTATGATCGGTCTGATGCAGCTTTTCCTTATGTCATGTTTTGGTTGGCACCAAAATAATGCTGCACCCCATTAATCTGGGGGTATATTTTATAAGACACTTCTGTATGTGTACTGTAGGTGAGTGATACGGATTGTGGTGTATGCTATATATGAGGGTTGTGCTGCCTGTAATGCTATATACATGTACGGACAGCACAGCGCAGGCTCCGCTGTTGCCTCTTCCTAACACCTGCTTCCTGTCTTTTGCTCTCTGCCTTTTTCGGATCCTGCGGTTAGAATGAGAAGGTAAGCGTCATTAGATGTTTGTCTATTTAATCATAGAAATAAAATCTTCCCCCTGCACTGTGTTTTATCACTAAACTTTTCCCCTTTGCACTGATTATTACTTTGCCTCTCTTGTGATGCCGTAGCGCAGAACTCTCCAGCCTGGGTCTCTGTAGCCGTTGCAGGACTTCAACTCCTAGCGTGGCCTACAAGCCACAGCTGTCAGGACATTCTGAGAGTTGTCGTTTTGCAGCAGCTAGAGAGCTGCAGGTTGGAGACCATTGCTGTAGTGTAACACGGGCTGTGTAATTCTGGCTCCAGGGGCCCCGTAGTAGCTTTGTAGTGTCCAGTTTGCACATCGGTGACCGTATTGTGTGTGTTTGGTGGGAGAGCATTGGCTTGGGGTTGTTAACGCTGTCCTCTATTTCCACAGCTAGTTCCTCAGCTCGTGCGTATCCTTAAGAATCTCATCATGTCAGGGTACTCTCCTGAGCACGACGTGTCTGGCATCAGTGACCCTTTCTTACAGGTGAGCATGAACTTGCCAGGAGGTCGGCCGGCTTCTAATCTTACATTATTGGCACTGATATAGAGAGGGTAGGATGCGGGGACTCGGACTGTGAGTAATTGTACCAAGAGTATAAAAGCAAGCGGTTTAGGCTTCTAGTCACCTTGCCATCTTTTTTTTTTCTGCTTTCATCTGTGTCATTGGTAGACATAGAAATTTTGGGCTAATGCTGTTGCCACAATGAGGTGGACGACGGCAAGCCGTGGCATCTCTTTGGCAGCATCGTGCAATACGGGATCCTGCAGCATCTAACATTTAATTATTTTTTTCCTTGATGTCTTCTAGGTCCGAATACTGAGACTTCTCAGGATTCTTGGTCGAAACGACGATGACTCTAGCGAAGCAATGAATGACATCTTGGCCCAGGTCTGTGGATGCAGCAGAGTCGTAGCTGCCTTATTAAGTCTGCTTTATGTTTTGAAATTGAATTATAGGGTTATTCTCAATATTAAGTCATCGCCGTTACACAGAAGGGGCAGTAACGTAAAAGTTTGTTGAGAGTCTGACCCCAAATGATCTGGATAATCAAGCTTTTAAATTTCCTGTTGGATTGCTACCTCTCCATTCTTATGTATCCATTCTATAGGACTGTTGGAGATAACCAAGTATAACACTTGGCTTTTTTCCTGGCAGTCTGATAGAAAAGAAATAAAGCGGTGGCGCATTTATGGCTATGGCTTCATACTGACAGTTCGGTTCTCCAGATCGGTGCAGAGTCTCACAGTAGGACTTTTCACTAATTTGCAAGTTATTATAACTTTTAATGTTGGGAATGTCCCTTAAAAAAAGAGAAATATATTTGTGTCTATATAATCTCCCTTCCTACACTATATACATATAAATACATTCAGCGCCGCTCCATGTGCTGGGATAGTTAGAGAAGCAGTTGCCACACACCTCTGGTATTGCTTATGTCTCAGGGAAGGATCCGATGGGTTGCAATCAGCGCGTCTGACCCTTTACCCAATTGAGGATTAGTCTGTCTCACTGTCCTCACGTGTATGGGATTGTCAGGGGATCCCAGGATCGGCTTGTATACGAGTTCTTAATAATGGCATTTTCTCCTTCGCCACATTGGGGGACACAGGACCATGGGTGTTATGCTGCTGTCTCTAGGAGGCTGACACTAAGTTGAGACAAAAAAGAGTTACCTCCTCCCCTGCAGTATACACCATCATGCTGGCTTCCAGAGACCCAGTTCAAGCTTAGTGTCCGTAGGAGGCACACTGATTTTAAACCTTTCTATCCCGGACGAAGGGGGCGACGGATTCTTTCATGTTCCGATCTCCCCCGAACCAACAACAGGCGAGCACGGGAGTTTCACCTCTCCGTATCCTCTCCTGCGACGTGGGAAGCCACTGCCTGAGCTGATTTTTAGGGGCGACGGGCCCCTTCAAGGGCACCGATCTCCCCCCTCCCTTATCAGACGAGCACTGGAGTCTCACCTTCAGTATCCTCTTCTGCAGCCAGGCCTATTGCCGGACATTCAGCCCTGCCCACCAGGTTTTACCCTTGGCTGTTCAGAGGCACCTTACATTGTGGCGTCCGTGCAGCCCCCACTGCATCACCACTGAGAAAGCGGATGATGGAAGGAGGCGGACGGTTCCTCTCAACCCCCCTTTCATGGGGATGGTTGATAGAGGCTTCCCCCAACCCTGCACCGTCCTAATCCCCCAGGCACAGCTCACCAGATCCATGGAAAACATCTCTGACCGCTGGTGCAGCAGGCTTCTATGCTTTTTCTCCCCTTCTGTCGGGGTAAGTGCCATACCATTTGGGGGAGGGTCGGTCTCCCCAGCGGTTCCGGAGGGCTCCCTCTCCTTTTCAGGGTCTCCCCTAGGGTCCGGCGCTCCTCGGCCGCGCCGGGCCGAAGCCGCAAATTTAGTCCCCGGCTTCAGCCTAGTAGGCCGGTTCCCGATAGGCTCCGCCCCCCTTTTTTGCGTCATTCGGCGGCTCCGCCCCCTGGTCCTGGCGCTTCTCGCTCTCTGCGAGATTTCACTCACCAACCCCCGGCGGCCATCTTTCTTCTCTGCACGCCCCAGCTCCACGTGCAGAGCTCTGACTGCCGGCTGCGCTCCTCCAAGTGCAGCGCCCTGTCCGCTGGCTGTCTCTCCACCAGCACCGCCGCTCTTCCTCTCTCAGCGGGACACAGGACCACGGGTAAGGAGACGACGTTAGTTCTCCCTTGCAGCATCGCCCTCGCTTCCACAGCTTACAGGCCCTGTGCACTGTCTTTTACTTTAGCGTACACCATGTCCCAGTCAAGGACCAGAAAGATCACTAAGGTGCATACTACCTTTTTTACTATGTGTATCACCTGCCAGGCTCCTCTTCCTCGGCCTCAGAGTTCCTCCCTCTGCTCAGCCTGCGATGCCCCAGGTGCCCAGGAGCCCTCCGCCGCTACCGACCCCAGTGTATCTAGTCCCCCGGAGTGGGTGGCGTCCCTGTCAGTCTGTGGATTCGCTGGCCAAAGCGATTAAATCCCTTCAGGACCCCTCTGGGGAGCGGGGCCCTCTTTTTCCTGGGTTAAGAGATCCCTCCGTAACAGGGGAATCGTCGGCCAGCAGGGGCCGCTCTCACCGGAAGGAGGCACGGTCATCCAGAAAACGGATCCGCACTACCTCCCCTGAGCACTCGTCACACCAGTCAGCCTCTGGTAGCTCCACTTCTCGCTCACCCTCCCTAGAGGCCCGTAGCGATCACGACTCTGAGTATGAGTCTGATGCATCCTTAGACCCGGATGCTCCGGAGTTTAGGTCTACTGTCGACTCACTCATTGAGGCAGTCAATCATACACTAAAAGTGGACGATGATTCTAATTCTGCCCCGGACCATTCTGTTTCCTTTACGAGAAACAAGCATTTCCATAAGACGTTCGCCTCTCACCCAGATTTCCTGGATATAGTCAGGCGACACAGGGAGCGTCCGGATAAGCGTTTTACAGGCAAAAAGACTCTGGAGTCGAAGTATCCCTTTTTCCGCAGATCTTGTTAAAGATTGGACGGAATCTCCACAAGTAGATCCTCCGGTTTCGCGCTTGGCAACCAAAACTCTCCTATCCGTTCCTGACGGTGCTTCTATTAAGAGTCCCACAGAACGCCAGCTAGATTCCCTAGCTCGCTCAGTGTACGAAGCCTCGGGTTCTTCTCTATCTCCCTCCTTCGCTGCGGCGTGGGTTGCCAAGGCAATGGTTTACTGGGCGGATGCCCTCGCTAAATCCATTCAGGAACAGGAACTTCCTACTGAGGTGGCAGACCTGGCCAAACAAATTGCCATGGCTGGAGATTATGTGATGTATGCGTCCCTCGACACGGCGGACTGTGCAGCAACTGCAGCTTCTAACGCCATCACCATTAGGAGAGCTATCTGGCTCAGAGAGTGGCGCGCAGATTCCTCCTCAAAAAAGTCTCTGATTTCCCTTCCCTTTCAGAGCGGGCGTCTTTTCGGAGAAAAATTAGACCAGCTTATTTCCGACGCTACAGGAGGAAAGAGCAAGTTCCTCCCTCAACATAGGCCCAAAGCCGCTTTTCAGCGTCAACAATATTTTCGCTTTCGGCCCTTTCGCAGTAGCCCATTCTGGTCCAATTCTGCCCCCTCATCCAGATCAGAACGATCCGCTCGCCCAGATAGGGACTCTCGACCTTCCTTCAGGCCGAATCAGTCCTGGCGAGGAAAGCCTAGGCACCCCAGAACCAGAGGGTCCAGGCCTGCCAGATTCGCCTCGCAATGACTCGGGGTCTTTTCCAGTCGACACCTCCAAAGTTGGCGGACGTCTGCTTCTTTTTCAGCACGTCTGGCTCTCCGTCGTCCACGACGAATGGGTCAGGGATCTGGTGTCGTCTGGTTACAAACTAGAATTCTCCGCCTCCCCTCCAGCACGGTTTTTTCCCTCTCGTCTCCCAAGTTCGGGAGCTCATTCCGGCGCCCTTCACTGCGCCATCAAATCCCTCCGCCAAAGCGGGGTCATTGTTCCGGTTCCGGAACACGAGAGATTCAGGGGTTTCTACTCAAACCTCTTCGTCGTGCCGAAAAAGGACGGGACGGTACGCCCTATTTTGGACCTGAAGCTCCTAAACAAGTACGTAAAGGTACGGCACTTCAGGATGGAATCTCTCCGATCAGTCATCTCCTCTATGGAAAGAGGGGAGTTCCTAGCATCAATAGATATCAAGGATGCTTACCTTCACATCCCTATCTTCCCGCCACATCAAAAGTTTCTCCGTTTCGCCATCCTGGACGACCATTTTCAGTTCACAGCCTTACTCTTCGGTCTTGCCACGGCGCCCAGGGTATTTACAAAAGTCATGGCGGCTGTCATGGCTATTCTTCACTCTCGAGGAGTGGTCGTGTTGCCATACTTAGACGACCTCCTCATAAAAGGTCCGTCTTATCAGGCCTGTGAAGCAAGCGTCCGCATTACCTTGGATTCTCTTTCGCGCCTGGGCTGGCTAATCAACTCGGACAAGTCCTCTCCCATTCCTGCCCGACGGATTTCATTCCTAGGCATGATCCTGGACACATCGAGGGGACTGATCTTACTTCCTCGGTCCAAGGCCCAAGAGCTTCAGCAGGGAGCTCGGACGCTCTGTCACCCTCGTCCCCGGTCCATCCGTTTTGCCATGAAGATTCTGGGAAAGATGGTGGCCGCAATAGAAGCTGTTCCCTTCGCTCAACTCCATCTCCGCCCCTTACAACAGGCTCTGCTGGACATCTGGGACAGGAATCCCTTATCCCTCGATCGCCCATGCCCTCTGTCACCACGGATCAGGCAAGCCCTCACATGGTGGACTCTGGGATCCTCTCTCCTCCAGGGGAAGTCTTTTCTCCCGATCCGCTGGCTGGTGGTAACCACCGATGCCAGTCTCCTCGGCTGGGGAGCGGTTTTCCTACACCACTCTGCCCAGGGGCGTTGGACAATTCGGGAGTCGAGGCTCCCTATAAACATCCTGGAAATTCGTGCGATCAGACTCGCCCTGAGACGCTTTCATCCCCTGCTTGCGGGTCACCCAGTTCGAGTTCAATCGGACAACGTCACAGCCGTGGCGTATATAAACCATCAAGGGGGTACCCGCAGCAGGGCGGCGATGCAGGAAGTCTCCCACATTCTTCGTTGGGCCGAGGCCAACCACTCTACCATTTCCGCGGTGCACATTCCGGGCGTGGAGAACTGGGCGGCGGATTTTCTCAGCCGTCAGGGCCTCGCCTCGGGGGAGTGGGAACTTCATCCAGAGGTTTTCCGGCAAATCTGCCTTCGATGGGGAACCCCGGACGTGGATCTGATGGCGTCCAGACTGAACGCCAAAGTTCACAACTTCATAGCACGTTCTCGGGATCCCCAGGCCATTGGGGTGGACGCTCTGATATACCCGTGGCATCGTTTCCAACTTCCTTACGTGTTCCCTCCGCTTCCCTTACTACCAAAGGTGGTCCGAAAAATCAAGACGGAGGGGGTTCAGGTCATCCTTGTTGCCCCGGATTGGCCACGTCGCGCATGGTACGCAGAGCTCGTTCAGCTCGTGTCCGACGTTCCCTGGCGGTTACCAGACCGCCCAGATCTGCTTCGTCAAGGGCCGATCTTCCACCAGAGCTCAGGGGCCCTACGTTTAACGGCGTGGCTGTTGAAACCTGGATTCTAACCCAAGCCGGTTTCTCTCAGCAGGTCATTCCCACCATGATCAAAGCTCGCAAGACGTCCTCCGCTCGCATCTACCACCGTACCTGGAAGACCTACTTCTCGTGGTGCAGGCTCCGAAGTCGCCCTCCGCTTGCTTTCTCTATTCCTTCCATTTTGGATTTCTTGCAGTCCGGTTTAGATTCCGGCCTGGCACTGAGTTCCCTCAAGGGTCAGATCTCGGCTCTATCCGTGTTGTTTCAACGTAGGATCGCTGCCAACTTGCAAGTCAGGACCTTCATTCAGGGGGTCTCCCATGTGGTACCCCCCTACAGAATGCCGTTAGAGACCTGGGATCTCAATTTGGTCTTGAGTGTTCTTCAGGAACCTCCGTTTGAACCTCTTCAGGACGTGCCGCTACCTGTCCTCTCCTGGAAGGTTGCCTTTCTTGTGGCAGTGACATCTATCAGACGGGTCTCAGAATTGACTGCTTTATCCTGCCGGGCGCCTTTCCTTGCCTTCCACCAGGACAAAGTAGTTCTACGCCCATCTCCGGACTTTCTCCCTAAGGTGGTCTCATCTTTCCACCTTAACGAGGACATCATTCTTCCCTCTTTCTGTCCACAGCCAAAACACAGGGTCGAAAAGGCCCTTCATACCCTGGATGTGGTACGGGCCCTCAGGAGATACATTTCCAGAACTGCTCCTTTCCGCAAATCGGACTCCCTCTTTGTTCTCCCGGAGGGTCACAGAAAGGGTTTAGCGGCGTCTAAGGCCACGATAGCCAGATGGATTCGGTCTGCTTTCGAAGAATCCTATCGGGTCAGGGCCAGACCTGTCCCGGCGGGGATTAGAGCACACTCTACTCGGTCATTGGGTGCTTCCTGGGCCATCCGGCACCAGGCGACAGCGGAGCAGGTTTGCAAGGCCGCAACGTGGTCCAGCCTGCATACTTTTTCAAAGCACTACAATGTCCATATTCAATCTTCTGCGGATGCGGCCCTTGGCAGACGTATTCTGCAAGCGGCCGTAGCGCATTTATAGTCAGTTGGTACACGGAGTTTATTTGGTTGGTTTGTTTCCCACCCAGGGACTGGTTTTTGACGTCCCATGGTCCTGTGTCCCCCAATGTGGCGAAGGAGAAATAGGGATTTTTGTGTGTACTCACCGTAAAATCCTTTTCTCCGAGCCACTCATTGGGGGACACAGCACCCACCCTTTTAGCTTTATAGCTTGTTACCTTTTTGGTTCCTGACTGTCTTCGACATGTTATACTCTAATGTTAGGTATTGTACTGTTATTAATCTCCTACTGCTTTTGCACTGAACTGGGTCTCTGGAAGCCAGCATGAGGGTGTATACTGCAGGGGAGGAGCTAACTCTTTTTTGTCTCAACTTAGTGTCAGCCTCCTAGAGACAGCAGCATAACACCCATGGTCCTGTGTCCCCCAATGAGTGGCTCGGAGAAAAGGATTTTACGGTGAGTACACACAAAAATGCCTATTTAATAAGCAAATTTTTTTTCTGCAGGTTGCAACAAACACAGAGACCAGCAAAAACGTTGGCAATGCAATTCTGTATGAAACAGTCCTAACGATCATGGACATAAAATCAGAAAGTGGCCTGCGGGTATGTATCTGGGCAATCACGGTTATATTTCTGACACTTTACTCTTCCTCTAATATTCAGTAATGATGAGATTTCCATTCTTGTTTACTTCACACTCATATAAATGGTCCCTGAACTGATTGTTCTTAGGTAGAACAACTTTTGATTCTAGGAATAATAATCCTTTATGTTCTGTGCCTCCTATTTTAGTTTATTTTTTTACACTGGACCTTCTGTCAAATATTTTGCTTAATCCATTCATGGCACATGATGATCCTGCTGTCAGTCTGACAGTGGGATTTAGCACACGTGGGTGGGATTTGCGTCATTCCACTCTCCCTTTGGCGTGATCAGAGGGATCTGATGGGTTGTGATGTAAGACGAGGTTCTCCTGAAGACCCCTGTGCCTGTCATTACGATACTTTCTCCTTCGCCTCATTGGGGGACACAGACCGTGGGTGTTATGCTGCTTGGTGCCTGTCATTACGATACTTTTGTGAACGCTGGCTCGTGGCTTGCATTCATAGATCATTATTTCTGCTATGCATAGCGGTGCTGAAGCTATGTATAGCAAAAGCGATTAGATGATCGCAGCTTCAAGTATCCTAATGGGACTGTTAAAGTAAAAAGTGAAAAAATAAAAATATGAAGCAAAATAAAACCAGTTCAAATACCCCCACATAGCAAATTTTTTTTTTATGGTTTTATTTTCAATCACTGCATTCAGAAATGTTTTAACAAAATATAAATATAAAGTAAATTAATCCAATCGGTAAACAGCAAAACGAGAAAAAAAAAAATCAAAAATTCTGAATTATGCTTTTTTTTGGTCACTGCAACATTGCAATAAAATGTAATAAGTGCTCAAAATATCATATCTATTCGAAAATGGTATCAATAAATACATCAGCTCAGGGTGCAAATGAAACCCTCACCCAGCCTCAGATCCCGAAAAAATTAGAACGCTGCAGGTCTCGGAAAATGGAGACAAAAGCAAAAAGCTATATGTTTGGTATCTGTGTACTTGTACTGACCTGGAGAATCATAATGCCCCCTAAGTTTTACCATATAGTGAACATGGTGAATAAAAAAACAAAAACAATTGTGGGATTTCACATATTTTGCAATTTCACCGGATTTTAATTTTTTTTTAAATGTTTTCCACTACACTATATGGTAAAATAAGTGGTGTCATTCAAAAGTACGATTTGTCCTGCAAAAAATAAAACCCTTATACGGCTATATTGACGGAAAAATAAAGTAATGGCGCTGGGAAGAAGGGGAGGAAAAAGCGAAAATATGGGGTTGAAGAGCTACAACGCTGCCCTATTCGCCAAGATGTTTTGTGTTAGCTTCTCCGATCCTTCACTCTTGACAATTATTCCACGTTTTACATCTCCCCCATCAATTCTTGTGCAATAGCACGGTGGAAGCAAACAATAAACTATACACTTCTTCAGAAAATGTGTGAAGTTATTGCCCGTGTCCCATGCCTCGCCTCTTGTTCCCCTCCGTTATATTTGTCTTCCCTAGTCCCAACATTTTTCTCATTTGTTCTTTTTCTTTAGGTTTTAGCAATTAATATTCTGGGACGGTTCCTATTAAATAACGATAAGAATATTCGGTGAGTACACATCACAGCAACATGGTCGCAAGAAAATGTGACAGCATGGATGCGGTTTGGATCATGGCGATGTCTCGTTTGTGTCCCCTTACAGCTATGTGGCTTTGACGTCTCTACTTAAAACCGTACAGACGGATCACAATGCAGTGCAGAGACACCGCAGCACCATCGTGGACTGTCTGAAGGACCTGGACGTCTCCATAAAGAGGTAGGAGCTGATTATTACATCTTGGACCACCGTGGTATAGATGCTGATCGGAGGGATTGACCTATGATGATTTCTGAGTGATCCATCGGCTGAGCTCCAATGCTGACACCAATATCTGAACACGTCCCGAGCTGTCTTTGTATGGCAGCTGTTTTCTTTTTTTCTGTATGGAGACATTACTGACCCCTTTGGTAAAACCTCTTGTTTTCTAGGCGAGCCATGGAGCTGAGCTTTGCATTAGTCAACGGCAATAACATCCGAGGTATGATGAAGGAGTTGCTTTATTTCTTGGACTCCTGTGAACCCGAATTTAAAGCCGATTGTGCATCAGGCATCTTCTTAGCAGCTGAGAAGTAAGTGATCTATGAAGGACTTGAACCGCGCACCACAAAATGCCGGAGATTATATATATATATATATATATATATATATATATTCATATTTCTTACAGATATGCTCCCTCGAAGCGATGGCACATAGACACTATTATGAGAGTCCTTACTACTGTAAGTATAATGATTAGATTCACCTCGCTGTAAATTCGCTGCGCTTTTATCAAACATATATATTTATATTTTTATACTGGTGCCTCTGTATGGAATAAAACAGCCAGATTTGCCGAAAATCAGTTCTGTTTCGATCTCCAGATGATTTCTCTTACTAATCTGATATGGTCTCGTTTTGTACTTGCAGGCTGGAAGCTACGTACGGGACGACGCCGTTCCTAATTTAATTCAGCTCATCACTAATAGCAATGAGATGCATGAATACACTGTACAGAAACTCTATAAAGCTATTCTAGACGACATCTCCCAGGTAGGCACCCATGCTCCTGCCTATGGAGAGTTTGTGGACATTTATGACAATTCGACAGGATATGCCATAAATGTCTAAAATATGCAGGTGCTGCTTCTGGGACCCAAACTTACCCCCGACCCCAATCCTGCTGTTACTCCAGCTGGATGCGTTAGTTACATCATGCAGGATGGGGGTCTGTGATTCCCTGCTCTGAAGAAATAGGGGTGGTCGCCAGATGTGAACAATGAATGATGTGTACAAATCCACTACAGGGACGAGACCTTATTGTTAGACTAAGGCAGAATTCATACGTCCATGCTTTCTAACGGACTGCATGGCAGTCATGTGTTTCACATCACAGTCCCATTCATTGACGTATGTGTGGTCCTCAAATTGGACCAAAGCCAAATATGTCTCCCCTTTTTTTTGAGACCAAATTTTCCTCTCAAAATACCCACCCCCTCTTCCAAAAAATTAAAGTTGACACTCTTGAAAATGTTCCTGACAATGAAGTATTTCTCCCAGAAAATGATTGCAATCACACGTTTTGTTATACACATGTTTATTTCCTTTGTGTGTATTGGAGCAACCCAAAAATAGAGGAAAAAAAGGCAAATTAGACATAATTTCACTCAAAACCAAAAACCCGCTTGACAACATTTTTGACACCCTCATCTTAATATTTAGTTGCACATCCTTTGGAATAAAAACTGCAATTGCTTCCTATAACCATCAACAAACTTCTTGCACCTCTCATTTGGTATTTTGGACCACTCTAGTTTTGTAAACTGCTCCAGGTTTCCCGTATTTTAAGATCTCCCCACAGGTGATCAATGGGATTTAGATCTGGACTCATTGTTGGCCACTTCTGAACTCTCCAGCGCTTTGTTTCCATCCATTTCTGGGGCTCCTTGAAGTATGTTTGGTGTCATTGTTCTGCTGGAAGACCCATGGCCTAGGACACAATGCCAGCTTTCTGACCCTGGGCACTACATTACCACCCAAAATCCTTTGGTAATCTTCAGATTTCATGATGTCTTGCACAGTCAAGTCACCTAGTGCCAGAGGCAGTAAAACAACCCAAAAACATCTCTGAACCTCCACCATATTTGACTGTAGGAAGTGTGTTATTGTCTTTGTAGCCCTCATTCCATTTTTGTTAACAGTAGAATAATATGCTTTACTAAAAAAGCTTTATTGTGGTCTCATCTGTCCACAAGACGCTTTTCCAGAAGGATTTTGGCTTACTCATGTACATTTTGGTAAACTGAAGTCTATTTTTTATATTTGTGTCAGCAGTAGGGTCCTCCTGGGTCTCCTGAATTTCCTTGGACCTTGATAGTGGGTGATTATCCACCATTAGGACTATCCTATGTTGCAACCTTTCATTCATTTTTCTCTTCCGTCCTCGTCCAGTGAGATGAGCTACAGTTCCATGGGTTGTAAACTTCTTGATTACGTTGCGCACCGTGGACACAGGAATATGAAAATATCTGGAGATGGACTTTAATCCTTGAGATTGTTGATATTTGTCAACAATTTTAGTTCTCAAATCCTCAGACAGTTCTCTTCTCCACTTTCTGTTCTCCATGCTTAGTGTGGCACACACAGACACACAATGCAATGATTGAGTCAACTTCTCTTTTTATCTGGTTTGAGGTGTGATTTTCATATTGTCCACACCTGTTACTTGCCACAGGCGAGTTTGAACGAGCATCTCATGCTTGAAAAAAAGGTGTTTACTCACAATTTTGGAAAGCTGCTATCAATTTTGTCCAGTCCATTTTTAGGGTTTTGTGTGAAATGATGTCCAATTTGTCTTTTTTTTTTGTGTTGCAGTACACACAAAGGAAATAAACGTGTATAACAAAACGTGTAATTTCAATAATTTTCTGGAAGAAATACTTCATTTTCTGGAACACTTTCAAGGGTGCCAACATTTTCAACCATGAGTGTATGAAGGAAACATGTTTTATTTGCAAGAGGAAAATTAAACTCAGACTTGAAATGACGGTGCAAAAATACTTAATATTTGAGAGACTTTTTTTTCTTATCAGATAAGAAAATAAATAAAAAATGTGGGTCATTCTTTTTTTTTTTTTTTAAATGACTTAATTAAAGGATTTTCCTGTCAATTCTCTGTATGACCACTAGGTGGTGCTGCTTTCCTCTGTATTTTATGGTGACTCTCTAGTCAGTTTTCTTTGACCTTTCTTGTCTTCTGCAGCAACCGCTGGTCCAGGTGGCGTCCTGGTGTATAGGAGAATATGGAGACCTGCTGGTATCGGGCCAATGCGAAGAGGAGGAACCTATCCAGGTACAACGTGTGGAGAAAGCTGTATAATGATTTTAGACATTTAAAGGGGTGTTCTCAAGTTTGGCAGGGGATAGGGGATAACTTTCCTTCTGCTGGGACCCCCATGATCCCGAAGTGTGAATGTAGTGATGGTCGATCATGCACACCTCCACTCCTTGACTGCCGGAGTCCACTCAAGCGCAGCATTTATTGGGCTCTGACAGTCCTTGTTAAAAATGAAGTGGAATTGTGTGTAATCAGTCACCACTCCATTCACACAAGCCTCGGTTCTCGGGATCGTTGGACCCCCATTGATAGGGAAGATACCACTTCCAAACTTGAGCATACCCCTCCTAATATGCCGTAGTGATTTTATCCAGAAAGGGGGTACAATTTTCTGGCATTTTCTGTGGCTATATATGAGCTAGACATTTTAAGTAGATTTATTCCTCACCAGGTCACCGAAGACGAGGTTCTGGATATTCTAGAGAGTCTCCTGATTTCCAACATGTCCTCCTCCGTTACCCGAGGCTTTGTCCTGACTGCCATCATGAAAAACTCCACTAGGTTCACGAACACTGTCAAGTAAGTACTAAGGATCGGTAGGAAGATCAGATCCGGCTGAGCTGCGCCAGGACCTTGTTTCTAGTTCTCTCTGATCATTTTCTAACTTAATCCTTCTTGATTTCTGCAGCCGCATAAAGAAAGTGGTTTCCATCTATGGCAGCAGCATTGATGTAGAGCTTCAGCAGAGAGCGGTGGAGTACAATGCTTTATTCAAGAAGTACGACCACATGAGGTGAGAAGAACGACTGCATCTGTAATTTGGGTTTGTAAACGCCATCCGGGGTCACTCCACAGATCTCATGCCTGCGGGTTTCTAGGTCTGCGCTTCTGGAGAGGATGCCCATCATGGAGAAGACCATGACGAATGGCCCTACCGACATAGCTCAAACTAATGGGGAAGCAGAACCTGGAATCATAGACACCAAACCCATTCCTTCTACTCAACAACCATCCAGCCAGGTGAGAACGCAGCGCTGCTGGTAAAGCTGTGTACTCGGCTATTTCTGGGCGACTGTAACAGGCAGCTTCTGAAATTATCCAGGTGACGGGGCACACTGCTTTTTGATCTATGGCATTTTTTTTATTTTATTTTTTGCGGTAAGAAGAGGACCAGACAGTGAGCAGCGGGGCGTCACACTCGGCGTATGTAAATACGGTCCGTTTTTTACGGCCGTAATACGCAGAAATGTTCCCAAAATAGTGATCCGTATGTCATCCGTAGGCAGGGTGTGTCAGCGTATTTTGCGCATGGCATCCTCCGTATGGCATCCGTACTGTGATATTTTCTCGTAGGCTTGCAAAACCGACATCTAATGGATTTATGTGCTCAAATGTTCGTTAAAATATATATATTTATATTCTGTACTTATATTTAATTCAGCGCTAGATATGTGAAAAGCCGGTAATTCAATTGCCGGCTTTTCATTTCTCCTTCCCAAACCCGACAGGATATGAGACATGGTTTACATACAGTAAACCATCTCATATCCCTTTTTTTTTTGCATATTCCACACTACTGTTAGTAGTGTGTATGTGCAAAATGTGGGCACTCTAGCTTGTAAAATAAAGGGTTAAATGGCGGAAAAAATTGGCGTGGGCTCCCGTGCAATTTTCTCCACCAGAGTGGTAAAGCCAGTGACTGAGGGCAGATATTAATAGCCTAGAGAGGGTCCATGGTTATTGCCCCCCCCCCCCCCCCCCCCGGCTACAAACATCTGCCCCCAGCCACCCCAGAAAAGGCACATCTGGAAGATGCGCCTATTCTGGCACTTGGCCACTCTCTTCCGACTCCCGTGTAGCGGTGGGATATGGGGTAATGAAGGGTTAATGTCACCTTGCTATTATTATGACACCTATCCATTATTAATCCAATAGTACGAAATGGTTAATAAAACACACACATTATTTACAAGTATTTTAATGAAATAAAGACACAGGTTGTTGTAATATTTTATTATACTGGTAATCCACCTGATGACCCTCGTTCTGTAACAAAGGAAAAATAAAAAAACAATATCTCATACCTTCCGATGCTCAGGTCAAGTTGGCTGGGGGCAGATGTTTTTAGCTAGGGGGGGCCAATAACCATGGACCCTCTCTAGGCTATTAATATCTGCCCTCAGTCACTGACTTAACCACTCTGGCGGAGAAAATTGCGCGGGAGCCCGTGCCAATTTTTTCCGCGATTTAACCCTTTCTTTACAAGCTACAGCGCCCAAATTTTGCACATACACACTACTAACATTAGTAGGGTGGAATATGCAAAAAAAAAAGGGATATGAGATGGTTTACTGTATGTAAACCATGTCTCCTATCCTGTTGGGTTTGTGAAGGAGAAATGAAAAGCCGGCAATTGAATTACCGGCTTTTCTATAGAACACCGCTGCGTATTTCTCGCAGGTCACACTGCTGGTCCGTGTGTAATCCGTATTTTTCTCGCCCCCATAGACTTTCATTGGCGATTTTTTTTTTGCGCATTATGGTGACAAACGCAGCATGCTGCGATTTTGTACGGCCGCACAAGACCGTATAATACTGATCAGTAAAATACGGCTGATAGGAGCTGGGACATAGGGAATCATTGGGCCGTGTGTTATGTGTATTTTACGGGTGTATTTTCTGCGCTCATACGTCCGTAAAACTCGCCAGTGTGACGCCGGCCTTAGTTGTTTTATTTAACCAATACTCACCTCTGGCCGCCCGCTGCTCACCATTTTGTCTTTTTTTTGTTTTCTATCTTTATGCATCCCGCATATCCAGCCTCTGCACTATAGACCATATTTATATCATTGGTGCATTAGGAATTGGAGATTATCACTCAGTTCATTTCTGAATTTGCATAATTTGGCGTTTTTTTCCTGGAAAGGGACATGTTTTCTCTACTGACGCTTCCTCTCAGAGGTCGGCTGCCCACACTATTGCTGTGCAGGGCCCGACAGATAATAAATGGAGACGGTACCAGAAAGGTGAACAGATGTGATCAATAGCAGCCGCTGCTGAGTCATCCAGACTTTGTATCTTCCAAAATACATCTGTTTTTCCTTTTACAGGCCAACGATTTATTAGATCTCTTAGGAGGAAATGATATTCAGCTGGTGATACCCACTGCGCCACCTCCGAAACAATCCACTGTGGGAGGAGAACTGCTAGATTTACTGGGCGATCTAAACCTTGGAGGTGAGTGATTGATGAGGGGAGCACGTCGGTAGGGGGGCTTCTGTTTGAAGCGTGACGTCAATGCTCCCAGAGTTATTTCAACTTCAGTTCAATAAAAAAAAAAGTGAGTCGGAAAAATACAAGCTGGTTGTGCAGACCGAGGACTCGTCTCCACCTCTGAAGTGCAAGCAGGAGAAAAGGAGATTTTTGTGTACTCACCGTAAAATCTCTTTCTCTTAGCCTCTAATTGGGGGACACAGGACCATGGGTGTTATGCTGCTGTCCACTAGGAGGCGACACTATGCATAATCTGAAAAAGATTAACTGTGGCTCCTCCTGTGCAGTATACACCCCTGGACGGCATCAGCCTTCTCCAGTTTTGTGCAAAAGCAGTAGGAGGAACGTAACATGAATAACATAATTATGCCTGTAAGAAGGCAACTATGTAACATGAATAACCTAATTATGCCTGTAAGAAGGCAACTATGTACGAGCTCAAGAAAACAATATGAGAACTCAACAGTTACAACGGCCCGGAAAGGGCAACAGGGTGGGAGCTGTGTCCCCCAATTAGAGGCTAAGAGAAAGAGATTTTACGGTGAGTACACAAAAATCTCCTTTACTCTGTCGCCTCATTGGGGGACACAGGACCATGGGACGTCCTAAAGCAGTCCCTGGGTGGGAAGCAATGGACGAATATTGTGCAGACAGGCCCCTATACTTAGGGCACCGCCGCCTGCAGGACATATCTACCCAAGCTCGCGTCCGCTGAGGACTGGGTATGAACCCTGTAGTGTTTAGTAAATGTGTGTAAGCTAGTCCCAAGTGGCCGCCTTACACACATGTTGTGCCGAAGCCTGGTGCCGAATGGCCCAGGAGGCCCCTACCGCCCATGTAGAGTGTGCCGTAATACCGGCTGGAAGAGGAGAATTCTTAAGGCGGTAGGCCTCTTGTATGGTGGATTTGATCCACCTGGCAAGGGTAGCTTTGGAAGCTGGCAGACCCTTGTGGCCGCCTTCTGGAAGGAGGAAAAGAGAATCAGACCTCCGGAAGGACGCAGTCCTAGACACGTATATACGCAATGCCCTGACAAGGTCAAGCGTATGCAGAGCCTTCTCCACTCTATGAACCGGAACCGGACAAAGGGATGGTAGTGAAATTTTCTCATTGAGGTGGAAGTCGGACACAACCTTCGGAAGGAAGGATGGGACCGTACGAAGAACTACCTTGTCCTGGTGAAAAGCCAGGAAGGGCCGTCTGCAGGAGAGTGCTGTCAGTTCAGACACCCTGCGTAGCGAGGTGATTGCCACCAGGAGAACCACCTTCTGGGAAAGAAGGCGGAGCGGGACCTCCTTAAGGGGTTCGAAGGGTGGTTCCTGCAATGCTGTCAGGACCAGGTTGAGGTCCCACGTTTCTAGTGGTCGTCTGTAGGGGGGAACCAATCGGGAAACCCCCTGAAGGAAAGTCCTTACTTGCGGCTTGGTAGCAATGCGCCTTTGAAAAAGCACTGAGAGGGCTGACACCTGGCTCTTAAGCGAGCCCAATGACAGCCTGGCCTCCAGACCCGATTGGAGAAAACCAAGTACTTTAGGTAGGGAATAAGGGAGTGGGATCTGGCCACGAGATTCACACCAGGTAAAGAAAGCTTTCCAGGTACGGTAATAAATCTTGGCAGAGGCTGGTTTCCGTGCTCTGATCATGGTTCCAATGACGTCCGTCGAGAGCCCTGCCTGGGTTAGAACCCAGGTCTCAAGGGTCACGCCGTCAAATTGAGAGCCCCTGAGTTCTGGTGGTAGAACGGGCCTTATGATAGAAGATCGTGGCGGTCGGGGGGCGTCTGCTGTGAGTTGTACGATGTCGGCGTACCATGTGCGTCTGGGCCAGTCCGGTGCAATTAGGATGGTTGGAACTCCCTCTTGTTTGATCTTCCTCACCACTCTGGATATCAGGGGGAGAGGTGGAAAAATATACAGAAGCTGGAACTGGGTCCAGTCCTGAACCAGAGCGTCTGCTCCGAGTGACCGCAGATCGTGTGTTCTGGCCATGAAGTTGGAGACCTTGGCATTGAAGTGGGATGCCATTAGGTCCACATCCGGGGTCCCCCAGCGGAGACAGATCTGTTGAAAAATTTCGGGATGGAGAGACCACTCTCCCGAGTCTATTCCTTGTCGGCTGAGGAAGTCTGCTTCCCAGTTGTCCACACCCGGAATGTGGACCGCCGAAAGAACCGACCCTGTGTCCTCCGCCCAGCGGAGGATGTGTGACACTTCTCGCATCGCCTGGGTACTGCGGGTCCCCCCTTCGTGATTCACATATGCCACAGCCGTGGCATTGTCCGACTGTATTCTGATGTGAGAGGCTGCCCTCAATGCCAGAAGGATGGCACGAATTTCCAGGATGTTGATGGGCATGGTCGCTTCCACTGGGGACCACTTGCCCTGTGGTGTAGGTGCACCGCACCCCAACCCGTCAGGCTCGCGTCGGTGGTCAGAACCTTCCATTGACCTGTGAGAAAGGATTTCCCCTTTGCTAGCGAGGTTGGCTTGAGCCACCAGTGCAGGGACCTCCTGGCTGACGGCGTTAGCTGGAACTCCCTGTCGAGAGAAAAGGGATTCCTGTCCCAGGACTTGAGAATGGCTAGTTGGAGAGGTCTGAGGTGAAACTAGGCAAATGGGACAGCTTCTATTGCTGCTGCTATCTTGCCGAGGACTCTCATGGCAAACCGGAGAGATCGAGGGGGTTTGCGGAGGAGGGTGCGAACTGCTAGTCGGAGAGCCAGTGCCTTGTCCTTGGGAAGGAGCACTAGACCCCTGGAGGTGTTGAATAACATTCCCAGGAAGGTCAGGGACTGACTCGGGGTTGGTGATGACTTTTGTAGGTTGATTAACCAGCCCATGCGACTGAGAGTATCGGTTGTGATTGAGACGCTGAGCTCGCAGTCCTTGAGGGTGGGAGCCTTGATGAGTAGATCGTCCAGGTATGGAACGACTACTATGCCTCTGGAGTGCAGGACGTCCATGGTGGCTGCCATGACCTTGGTGAACACTCTGGGAGCCGTGGCGAGTCCGAAAGGGAGAGCCACGAATTGGTAGTGGTCCTGGCCTATTGCGAACCTGAGAAACCTCTGATGGGCAGGTGCAATGGGTATATGCAGGTATGCGTCTTGTATGTCTATGGAGGCGAGATATTCTCCCTTCTCCATGGACGCAATGATGGACCGAAGGGACTCCATGCGGAAATGACGGACCCGTACATATTTGTTGAGCTGTTTTAGGTCTAGTATGGGTCATACGCTGCCTCCTTTCTTGGGAACTACGAACAGATTGGAGTAGAACCCTCGGAAGCGGTCGGTCGTGGGTACCGGTACTATGACTCCTGCTTGAAAAAGCGAGGAGACCGCTTGGTGGTAGGCACGAGCCTTGGCTGGCGGTTTTGGGGGGACAGAGAGGAAGAATTGGTCCGGTGGGTTGGAGGTGAAGTCTATTTTGTATCCGGAAGACACTAGTTCCATGACCCACCTGTCTTCTGTAATAGGCAGCCAGACTTGATGAAAGAGCAAAAGTCGGCCGCCTACTGGTGTGGTGTCTTCCGGAGTCCGTGAGTCATGATGAGGAGAAAGTCTGAGATTTTCCTCCTCTGGGCTTAGGCTGGCCTGCTTTTGACTGCCAGGTCTTGTCCGACCTTTGCGTCGATCGTGAGTTGTCCCTGCGTGGGGAACGGTTACGATTTTGTGCTGGACGCGAGACGGACCAGCCGGAGGTACTCCGAAAGGATCGGAATCGAGTTTAGTTACGCTTCTTGTAAGTGCGTTTAGGTTTCAGTTGGGGAAGAGAAGTACTCTTACCCCCGGTGGCGTTGGATATCATAGTGTCCAACTGTTCACTGAAAAGTCTCCCACTGAGGTAGGGGAGGTGCGTGAGGGACTTCTTTGAGGCTGCGTCCGCTTTCCATTCCCGCAGCCAGAGGATACACCGAATCGTGATGGCGTTTGATGCTATCCCCGCTACTCCCCTTGCTGAATCCAGAGCTGCATGGAGCATGTAGTCTGCTACAACTGCTATTTGAACCGCTTGGTCCGACAGCTCAGGAGCGGATGCTTGGAGAGCTTGTAAATTCTTCGCCCAGGCCAGAATGGCCTTGGCAGCCCAAACTGAGGCAAACGCGGGAGCCAAGGATGCCCCTGCTGCCTCGAAAATTGAACGAGCCATGCGTTCTACCTGCCGGTCTGCTGCGTCCCTGAGGGTTGAGCTATCTGGCAGTGAAAGGAGAGTCTGTGCTGCTAGCCTAGAGACTGGGGGGTCCACTTCAGGTGGATCTGTCCATTCCTTGGTGTCCTTCTGTGGGAAGGGGTACCTCGCCTCCAGATATTTGCGATTAGCGATTTTTTTCTCAGGCTGTGAGAGCTGCTTTTTAAGGATCGCCTTAAACTCTGGGTGGTTAGAGAAAACCTTAGGCGGCTTCAGAGGTCCTTCAAAGGAAATCTTATGTTCTGGGGCCTCTGGTGG
The DNA here is from genome assembly GCF_051348905.1 of Ranitomeya variabilis. Lineage (NCBI taxonomy): Eukaryota > Metazoa > Chordata > Amphibia > Anura > Dendrobatidae > Ranitomeya > Ranitomeya variabilis. The sequence continues at coordinate 599,284,439 of NC_135233.1, forward strand.
CGGATCAGAAATGTCCAGCACCCGATGGATGGATGAAATTATGTCCTCAACTAGCGCTGTATTGCTAGGAGGGATTGGGATCAGGGACCCCTCCGTTTCTCTGTCCGAGTCAGAGTCGCAGATGCCTTCCGAATCCTGTGTATCACTGGGGCGTCCCCTGCTGAGTGGGCCGGGGAGGAGGCCTTCTCTGGTCGGGGATTGCGGAGATCTGCATCGTCTGTCCCTGGAATGGGACGGTCTAGATGACCTGGAGCTACGGTGTCTATCCCTAGAGGGGGATGACCGTGTGCTATGGGATGACGCAGATGGACTTGATCTATGGGTCCGCTTGCGTCCTGACCTAGACGTGGATGTGCCAGGGTCATCTTGTTCCTGAGTCAAGCTCTCCCTTTGCTGGGTAACGGTCATAGCCGGGGCATGACCCTGCAGAGCCTGAAGCAATGTGGAGGTTAGGTTATCTATAGATTGCGATATCTGAGTAGCCCATTCCGGCGTGGCATTAGACACCGAGGCATTGGCAGGGGCTTCTTGGAGCTCTGACACATTAGTTTGTATACAGTTCTGACAATGCGGGTAGGTGCTACTACTGGGGAGAGCGGTCCCGCAGGCTGTGCAGAATGCATAATAGCAGTTCTGCCTGGTTCTCTTGGACCTTGAGCCCGGCATAGTGCACAGAAGTGCTGCCAGCAGAGGACCTTACAGGGGTAGAGAAACCTATAGGGGAGCCTTATGGGTAATATGGATTCACAGCTGAGTAAAAAACCCAGCTGTGATCTTACCCCACCAGTGTGCCCCTAGGTCCAGCGCCGAAGATCCACAGTCCTGTGCCCCCCGGAGACTGGCTGCCTGGTCCTGGTCCTGCAGGCCGGGAGATGCAGGGTTAATCTGCAGCCGAAAATGGCTGCTGAGACAGAGAGGAAAGGAGGAGAAGGGGGCGGAGAGCTGGAAAACGGCGGCAAGGCTGTGTAAAAACGCGCCCTTTCTGTCTCGATCCACCCACTTTATGACACTGTAGAGTGTCATATTTGTCATCCGGGGGGCGGAGAGGAGGCGGCAGCTTCAGCTAGGCCGAAGCCAGGGCCTAAATTAGATGCCTGAGGCCCAGAAGGGCTCCAGGCCGGCGCGAAAGTCCGGGAGAGGGTCGGATCTGAACCGGACCCCTCCGGATTTAAAGGCAGGATGGCGGTGGGGCTATAAGCGGAAGGGGGAGCCCGGTAGGGGTCTCCCTGAGGCAGTATAGAGCTGGTGCTGCCGCAGAGACGGGCGCAGGGAGCCCTGTGTCTGTATGTGCCATGCCTGCCTGCACTCCCCCCGGCCCCAACAGGAGCCTGCAGCTGGGCTGGGGTCCCTGGATGCAGGCGCAGTGTGCTGGCCCATTGCTGGGAGCTGTAGAATGCTGCCTGTACAGGCCCTACCTGAGGTGTCTCAACCTAATACCCCCAGAGGGGGATAGGGAGGGTGCTGTTGTCACCTTCAGGGGCCTTTATCCTCGCCTCGACCTCAACCCAGAAACCAAAAGGAATTGGGGAAGGATGGGGGGGTCTCTACTTTGAACCAGCACCTGAGGGACTGGGGAAGGAGCAACATGGGGAATAGCCATCTCTACTTCAACTGGGCACCCCATAATAGGGGGCCGAGGAAGGAGCCATGCCGGGAGTCTCACAAGAGACCCTCTTTTCTTCATCTGTAATCCCGTCGGAAAAAAAGGAGTAAAAATCTTTTAGGTGTGACTCCTATGCGACACTAAGCAAAAACTGGAGAAGGCTGATGCCGTCCAGGGGTGTATACTGCACAGGAGGAGCCACAGTTAATCTTTTTCAGATTATGCATAGTGTCGCCTCCTAGTGTACAGCAGCATAACACCCATGGTCCTGGGTCCCCCAATGAGGCGACAGAGTAAAGGAAACCTGCTCTGTAATATAACATGAGGCTGTTGATTTAGGGTCTGGAAGCCGTGGTCCTTACATGAACCGGGAGACCGGCCTAAAGCTGCTGCCGTTTTTTAAAGTGGCTGTATTGCGACCGTTGTGTGGGACCCCAGATTGATTGCCAAAAAGGACAATTTTGATTTATTGATTCAATAAATATACTCATTTATCTGTCGATTTTAATTATAATTTCTTTCCTCATCCCATCAGCTCCTCCAGCAGCGCTCCAGCAGATGCCTGCACCCCAGCTCCTGCTAGATGGACTGTCAGTGCAACCTCTATTCAATGAAATATCAGGTCTGTACAAAAGCCCCCCCCACATATACTAAAATATTAAAGGTCGGGTAGGTATCAGCTTATCGGAGCCATTCTTCTCATCTCTCCGCAGGTATTCCACCCATCATTGCTTACAACAAGAACGGCCTGAAAATAGACTTCAGCTTTGAGCGATCCAGCACGAACGCCAGCGTGACGGTGATCACAACCCAAGCGTTCAACAGCACAGACAGCGAGATGACGGACTATGTGTTCCAGGCGGCCGTACCAAAGGTATCTCTTACAGGGGTTACACAGCGTCGCCTTTGTCCTCGTATTTGCTCTTTTTAGACTCCGAGGCTTCGGGCCAAGAACACTCACTTATCGGTGCATGTTTTGTTCCAGACGTTCCAGCTTCAGCTCCTATCTCCGACCAGTAATGTCCTTCCACCCTTCAACGCTGGTAGTGTCACGCAGGTCATTAAGGTTCTGAACCCACAAAAGGTGAATATCGACGCTTTTTATTTCTTTTTAAAGGTGGTTTCTGAAAAAATGTAATTTCTGCAATTTTCCGATATATCTTTGGTATCACTCTGTCAGCTATCAGGATCACTGCTTGCTGTAAACTTGGCTTCTAGTGGTTGGAAATCTATCCTGGTCATGTAAATGGGCTTCAATTAAAACCCGCCGTGAACTTGGTGCCCGTTACTTAACCCCTTAGCTTATATGGGTGTACGGGATGGATGGAGCGGACTCATGAATCTAAGCTGCAGGTGTCGATTGCTGTGATTTAACAACTTGAATGCTGCCGTCAGTCTGTCGACAGCGGCATTTAACTGTCTAGATTGCATGTTAGGATCCCTTGCAATGCAAATGTGGGGTCCTGATGGGGTGCAGTATATAGTACAAGTGATCCAATGATCCCAGATTAAATAAAAAAGTAAAAATATTAACTAAAAGTTTCTTAACATATAAAAATATGAATCGCTCCCCTCTTTGTAAAAACAAAAAATAAATTAAAAAATGATTTCTTTTTACAAGGGATTAAATAAAAAAATAAACATATTCAGTATCGCTGCATCCATAAAGGTTCATATAAAGCTAAATAAATCGGCAATTATGGTAACTGCTGTAAGGAGAGGAAAATTGAAATGCCAGAATCAGTGGTTCCCCCGCCTCTGCCTCAGAAAAACAATAAAGGCACCCCAAAATGTTAGACAAAACAGCTCACCATGCAAAAAGCAAACCTTCACACAGCGCCATTAATAGAAAAATAGTTACGGATCTCGGAAGACGGCGAATAAAAAAAAAAATAATAATTTTTTTGTATTTTATTTTTCTCCTTCGCCTCATTGGGGGACACAGACCATGGGTGTATGCTGCTGCCACCAGGAGGCTGACACTAAGTGATACAAAGAAAGTTAGCTCCTCCCCTGCAGTATACACCCTCCTGCTGGCTCCCAGCTAACCAGTTCTTGCTTAGTGTCTGTAGGAGGCACACGGGTCTGTTTCAGACCCCAACGTTTTTATTTAATTTTTTACTTTTCTGTAAATTTTTATTTTTTAATTAACAGAGTGAAGGGGGCGACGGTTCCTTTCAAGGTTTCGATCTCCCCCGAACCATCAACAGGCGAGCACGGCGAGTATACCTCCCCGTACCCTCTCCTGCGACGTGGGAAGCCATGCCTGAGCTCAGTTCAGGGGCGACGGTTCCTTTCATGGTCCCGATCTCTCCACACCAGCAGCAGGCGACCACATGGAGTGTCGCCTCCATGTATCCTCTCCTGGAGCCAGGCCTAATGCCGGACAACTGGCCCTGTCCACCAGGTTTTACCCTCGGCTGTACAGAGGCCCCTCTCTATGGCGTCCGAGCAGCCCCCACTGTCCCACCACTGTGAAAGCGGATGGCACAAAGAGGCGGACGGTTCCTCTCCACCTCCCTAACATACGGATGATGGATTGAGGTTTATCCCTGCACCGTCCACGCTGCACAGAACAGCGCTGAAACCCACATCCGCGGCGGCTCCATGCCGGGACGCGCAGCGATGGTGAGTAGATCGATCTTCAGAGGGATATCCACATGCTGACAGGCAGCCTCAGCCACTTTCCTGTGGCCCACCTCTCTGAGGTAACGCTCTGGCCAGCTGCAAAAATTTAGCCCCTGGCTTCGGCCGATGTGTAGGCCGCATCCTGGAAGTTTCGCCTGAAACGCCCCGCTGGTGTCGCCCGCCTGCTACAGAAACTTAGGCCCCGGCTTGGGCCTATTCAACATCGTGTCCGTGGCTCCGCCCCCTGAGTTGGCGCTTCTCGCTCTCTGCGAGATTTTATCAACTCTGCAACTCACGGTGGCCATCTTGGTCCACCCGGCCGGTTCACACTGGGGCAACGATTTTTAGCATTAAAGGGGCACATCCACTCTACATCACAATGACCGGTATTCCCTTGTCTTAAAGGTGCATGACCAGTATTCCCTGGTCTTAAAGGCACTCGGCCAGTATTCCCTGGTCTTAAAGGCGTATGACAAGTATTCCTTGGTCTCAAAGGCGCATGTCCATTATTGTCTGTTCTTAAAGGCGCATGCCCAGTATTCTCTGTTCTTAAAGGCGCATATCCAGTATTGTCTGGTCTTAAAGGCGCATGTCCAGTATTGTCTGGTCTTAAAGGCGCATATCCAGTATTCTCTGTTCTTAAAGGCGCATGTCCAGTATTCTCTGTTCTTAAAGGCGCATGTCCAGTATTCTCTGGTCTTAAAGGCACATGTCCAGTATTGTCTGGTCTTAAAGGCGCATGTCCAGTATTGTCTGGTCTTAAAGGCGCATGTCCAGTATTCTTTGTTCTAAAAGGCGCATGTCCAGTATTCCCTGGTCTTAAAGGCGAATGACCAGTGTTCCTTGATCTTAAAAGCTCATGACCAGTATTCCCTGGTCTTAAAGGCGCATGACCAGTATTCCCTGGTCTTAAAGGCGCATGACCAGTATTCCCTTGTCTTAAAGGCGCATGACCAGTATTCCCTTGTTTTAAAGGTGCATGACCAGTATTCCCTTGTCTTAAAGGCGCATGACCAGTATTCCCTGGTCTTAAAGGCGCATGACCAGTATTCCTTGGTCTTAAAGGCGAATGACCGGTATTCCCTGGTCTTAAGGGCGCATGATCAATCTGAGGAGCCCTCCGCCGCCAACCCCAGCTTATCCTCTAGTTCCCCTCAGTGGACTTCGTCACTGACCGCAATCCATGGTTCTCTGACCAAGAGATTAAATCCCCTCGGGTACCCTCTGTGGCCCGGAGTGCTTGCAGGACTGATATACATGGTCCCTATCCTACATGGGAGCCGTCGGCTAGCAGGGGCCGCAAGTATTCTAGAAACGTACAGGCGTCTTGAAACATACAGGCATCTAGAAAACGGAAGTTTTCGTTTCCTGCTCCCTCACCAATGATTTGATAACAACAAGGCTCTGATTATATGATTGGATATTGCCTGAACTTGCCAGAGCTTCAGAGACGAGTAACCAATCTCGGTACATTGACGAAGACTCTGGTTCTGCTCTAGACTACGCAGTGTCCTTCATAAGGAGTTCACTGGACAGAAGCCTCTACGTGGGATGCCATGCCTGGCCTGATTTTTAAGGGCGACGGGTCCTTTTAAAGGGCCCCGATCTCCCCACACCATCAACAGACGAGCACATGGAATGTCGCCTCCATGTTTCCTCTTCTGCATCCAGGCCTAACGCCAGACAACCTGTCCTGTCCTCCGGAAACCTGAACTCTGTGGATATACAGAGGCACCCTTTTTTGGCGTACGAGCACCCCCCTCTGCATCACCACTATTTAGCGGATGATGCAAGAAGGCGGACAATTCCTCTCCACTTCCCTGTTAAGAGGATGATGGATCGAGGGTTCCTAAGTTTTATTTCTGCACTGTCAAAAGAGAGCGGCGATGGCAAGAGACTATGACCTGCTGGATGCAGCTGCACATTACGCCATGGGGTAGATTAACTGGGTAGAATCTCCTGTGGTATACCTACCAGTATCCCTACCTGATAGGTCATCAATTAAAAATACCACGGACTGTCAGATAGCAAATCTGGTTCGTCCCGTCTTGCGCCTTCGGGTTCAGCTCTCGATCTTCCCTAGCCGCCGCATGGATTAGACCTTATCTACCTTGATTCACACCAGTAACAACTGGCCAATCAAATCTTTTGAGCGGGAGACTGACAAAGGATTGTTTAAGGATTGTCCAGCACAGTCTAGACTGACCCTGGACCTCAAACTTCTAACAACCTTTGACATGGTCCTCCTTCTTCGGATGGAGTTCCTCAGCTCAGTCCTTACTTCAACAGAACAAGGTGCAGTTTTTTTTTTTGTTTTGTTTTTTTTTTCGGCATCCATCGACACTCGGGATGCTTAACCTTCGCCTTTCCATCCGTGAACAGCATTTTCAAGTCACAACCTTGTCCTTCGGCCTTGCTTCCGCACCCAGAGTGTTCGCACAGGTCATGGCGGATGTCATGTTTTCTCTTGCACCCTAGAGGCGTGCTCGTCCTGCCCTGTTTGGTCGACTGTCTAGCCGCCCTTCCAGTACTACGCTGAGTCGTCTATATCACTTGCGATACCCTCTCACCTGGACTGGCAGCTACACTTAAACAAATTCTCCTCATTTCCAGCCCAGCAGATATCCTTTTTGAGGATAATCCTGCACACTTCTAGAAGGCTGGTAATTCTCCCTCGAGACAAGGTCATGGCCCTTCAACAGGGATCTCGCGCAAGGAGAGTTCTGAGGGCTTGATTACTCTCCCCCTCATTTCATTCGATTTGCTAGGAGAGTTCTGAGGAAAAATGGTGACGACAATGGAAGCGGTTTCCTTCGCTCCGCTCTTTTTCAGCAAGTCAAAAAGACTTTCAGGCGATAGTCTCTGAGCTCCTTCTTCATCCAGGGCCTTTCTCCTGGTTCAATGGTTATTAGTAACTACCAATGCCAGTCTTCCTCTCCCTATCATTGCTCTGGAGATCCGAACGGTAGTCCTACAGCAGGTCCACTGCCTTCTGGCGGGTCACCCTATCCAAATTCAATTGGATAATGCCACGGCAGTGCCATACGTCAATCATCTAGCAGGTACCCATGGCCAGGCGCCATGACCGAGATACCTCACATTCTATGATGGGCCGAGATCTATCATTCAGTGATCTCGGCAGTATATATCCCAGGAGTAGAACTCTGGACGGCAAACAAATTCAGCCATCAGGGTTCCGCCTCAAGTCAGTGGGAACTTCCCCCCGAGGTCTTCCATCACATCTGCCTTCACTGGAGCTCTCCACTTGTAGGTCGGATGACGTCCAGACCGAATGCCAATGTACTCGTGTTCGTGGTTCGGCCTCGAGATCCAAGAGCCATCGCACTCCATGCTCTGGTTCTGCCGTGGTACCAGTTTCCATAACTCTCCTTCCACTACTTCTGAAAGCCTTTCGGAAGCAGAAAGGGGCCCCAGCGATCCTCCGAGATTCGCATTGACTACGTCAGTTTTTTTGTTTGCGGAGCTAGTATCATCCCGCCTTATCGCAGCAAAACTGCAATTAGGGACTTTCTCACAGGAAGTTTTCACACGTAGTTCTTCCCTATCGCATACCGTTAGGTCATTGGGACCTTAATGATCCTAGGAGTCTTACAGTAGACTTCTTTTCATCCGAGCAGACTTTACTATCAGGGAAAGTCGCCCTTTTTTCTCTGCGATATCCTCACTATGACGAGTCTTTGGAGCTAGCTGTTCTGCTCTTTCAGGTTTTTTTCCCTTATTACCTTCAAGGCAAGGTTGTCCTCAGGCCATCCCCTTCACTTCTTACCAAGGTGGTAATGTATTACCACTGTTATGAGGGCATAGATCTTCCCTCATCTCTTTCGGCACCAGTCCACAAAATGGAACGAGTTCCCCATATTCTGGACGAAGTGAGTGCTCTGAGTAGGTACGTCTCGAGGACGGCGTCCTTCCGACGGTTGGACTCTTTATTTGGGCTTCCTGACGGTAGAGGAAGGCTTCCTGACGTTTTCAGGAAGGGTTTAGCCATTTCATCGGCCATGCTAACATGGTGAATCCGTTTCACCATCCAGGAGTCCTTCCATGCTAGATGTCAGCCTATCTCCCTGTCTGTCGAGGGTTCTAGGCACCAGGCGTCGGCAAGGCACGCCTGCAAGCTTGCGGATTCGTCCAGTCCGCATGCATTGTTGAAGCACTATAATTCCCACACTTCCACAGATGTGAGTCTGGGCAGGCGGACTCTGCAGGCCGCAGTGGCGCACTTGTAAGTAGCGGTTACACGGCCTAATCTGATGTTGTCCCCACCCAGGGACTGCTTTGGGACATCCCATGGTCTGTGTCCCCCAATGAGGCGAAGGAGAAATAGGGATTTTTGTGTACTCACCGTAAAATCCTTTTCTCCGAGCCATTCATTGGGGGACACAGCTCCCTCCCTATTATTAGTTGTACTTGTTTTTATCATTTGATATGTTATACTCTCATATATAATGTGACATGCTATACGCTTATATGTTGTTATTGATCTCCTACTGCTTTTGCACCGAACTGGTTAGCTGGGAGCCAGCAGGAGGGTGTATACTGCAGGGGAGGAGCTAACTTTCTTTGTATTACTTAGTGTCAGCCTCCTGGTGGCAGCAGCATACACCCATGGTGTCCCCCAATGAATGGCTCGGAGAAAAGGATTTTACGGTGAGTACACAAAAATCCCTATTTTGACAGTTTTGCAGTTTCTTCCCCTTTAAATATAAACCCCCCCCAAATGTTTGGTATCTCTGTAATCATGCTATCCCAAATTATTATGTTACCAGGTCATTTTTTACTGCACAGTGAACGCTATGATGACAAAACCAAAAAAACGGAATAAATGTGGGATATTTTTTTCCCCTGATTTCACCATACTTGATTCTCCTTATATTCAGCACATCATATGGTGCCATCCAACACTACAACTGGTCCTGTAGGAAAACCCACACACACCCTCATATGTATCTGTAGATGGAAAATCAAAAACGAGACATCTCGTGAAAGGCAAGGAGTAAAACAAAAGCGCAAAAAATGTCTCGGTCATGAAGGGAATAAACAGCGCAGTCTTGTAAGCAAAAAAATGAATTGCTTGAAAAAGTTTGTAGTAACTTTTTACTGCACAAACCATAACTTTTTTTTTTCCTACCAAAAGTGAAAGAAAGAAATGATCTAATGTTGTTTCTTTGTTCCTTGCAGCAACAGCTGCGCATGCGGATCAAGCTGACGTATAACCATAAGGGCTCGGCTATGCAGGACCTCGCTGAAGTCAGCAACTTCCCCCCTCAGTCCTGGCAATAAGACTGCGCTGTGTCTACTCAACCCCCCCACCCCACCCAAGATGAAGGAACTCTGGGCTGGAGCCTCTGCCCTCGGATTGCCAACAATTGCACTTTGGGTCTCGGGGAAGCTGAAAAGGTTGAAGGACATTCTGCAACCGAGTGAAGCAACGAACGCGACGCAAGGCGAGGACACTGCTGCCTCTCAACACGAGGAGCAGCCTGGCCTCCTTCAACCCCCGCACCCTTTCCCGCCGGGAATTAGAGTTGATTTTTCCCAGGCCGGATCACATGGGATTATTATTATTATTTTTTTTTTTTTTGTTCATCTCCTTCTTCTTTTTTTTTTTTTCTCCTCTGTACATTCCTGCAGACATGTTTCCACTCACACCCGCACCCACTCGCCTTCCAGGCTCCTCCTCTTATTCTCTTTCTCCCGGAGAGAATTTACTTGTTTTTAGAATATTATTAAATTGTACAAAAAACAAACCCTGATCCTGGGGATGAATCGCTGCCCCCTTTCTTCTGGATACTTAAGTGCTAGTTCTGCAGCCCCCCTTTACCCTGCCCCCAATCTGCTGCCCTGATAGTAACCTTTATGTAATTTACTGCTGTGTCCGGGTTACAGTGCCTCACGCTGGTTGTACTGGGTATAGCGCAGGGGCACCAGTGAATGCTGCAGAAAAGCTCATCCCGGATCCCTGTGGACATGTACATGAGACATTGATGGTACCGATACGGTGACTGTCAGTAGGTCGGCTGCACAGATGGCAAGGAGCCCGAATATTCAGTGTCTGACTTTTTTTTTTTTTTTTCTTTAGTTGCCGCTAATTTCTTTAGTCATTTTCTAGATTGGCTAAGAAAACCGTAAGGCGGCTTCACCTCCCAAATGAAATGATTATGTAAATAAAGAGGGAAGTGTCGGTCTCGGTGGGAATCACTCCAGACCCCCTAAATGGACACGGTTACGGTTTTACAAAAAAGTGGATCATCCATTAAGAACAAATGCAGAAAAAGAGAGGAGCCACCACATCTGCGCTCACCCCCCGAGTCCCGGGTGGCCTCTTGCTTAGCAGTCTCCTAATTTTTGGACACACGTTATACTTGCCACATGCTGGTACTCTCTGTTTTTAAGTCTCTTCGAGGGGCCGATCACTCCCCTCCGCCCCACCACGTAAAAATCATCTTTTTTTTTTCCCCCCTTTTTCAGTAAGTTACAACTTTCTTAACGACTCTTCTTACCCCCCTCCCCTGCCTTTCAATCTACCCCTTGATGGCCTCATTGGAAGGAAGATCCAAAATATTCCATCTGCGAAGTGGGGTTGGACAACAAAGGAACTGCTATGTTACCGCAGACTTTTTTTTTTTTTCTTTGGAGATGGAAAAGCAAACTTGTAAAAAAATTAAAAAAAAAGTAAAATAAAAAAAGTCAATGGGGGAGCATTAAAGGGTGTAAACATTTTCATGGGTTACTAGACTGCTGTGTATTATCGTTTTTTTTTTGTTTGTTTTTTTTGGTTGAAGCAAATTCTGAAAAGTGACTAATAGAGTTAAAAATAAAAAAAATAATCGGACTTCGAATATGGCTTGTATTATACTTGTCAGGAGTGGTGGGGGGTGGTCTCCAAACCTGATTTGTGCTGGTTTAGCCATTGTATAGTTAAATGGCTTATCCACTATTTGGATATTCATTATCTGTCCGTAGTACAATTCAGATCGGTGTGAGTCTGGGCACTGCCAGCATGGCGTCCTGTGATGCCAAAAATATTGACACAACAGTTGTCATGTGATGGCGTTCATTCATGGGTTGCACTGTGACCCCACAGACATTCATTACATGCATCGTTAACATGCTCTACATGTCAGATCTCAGTATTTCTGACACAGAACTCCAAATACCCTGCAGAGTTAAATTCTAAGACTCTGCTTTTCTGCTGCCACCACTAAAGGACGCTCCAGAGCTTACTGCATACTGTTACTTAGCAATTCTTTCCTTGGTGCTCCCCCTACTGGTGGCTACATATAATTTAGAGTTTCGGCCACCGTTATAGATCTACTATATAATTGTCTAAGGTCCACTTCCGTCTTTCTGTCTGTCTGTATTGGAAATCCCAAGTCGCTGATTGGTCGTGGCTGTTTTGCCACGACCAATCAGCGACGGGCACAGTCCGGCGGCAAAATGGCCGCTCCATAATCCCCGCTCACACAGGGTTAATGGCAGCGTTCGCGGACCGCGTTATGCTGCGGTGTAACGCACTCCGTTAACGCTGCTATTAACCCTGTGTGACCAACTTTTTACTATTGATGCTGCCTATGCAGCACCAATAGTAAAAAGATCTAATGTTAAAAATAATAAAAAAATACAGTTATATACTCACCGTCCGTCGGCCCCTCGGATCCAGAAGAGGCCTTTCCCGCTCCTCGCGACGCTCCAGTGACCGCTCCATGCATTGCGATCTCATGAGATGATGATTTAGCGGTCTCGTGAGACCGCTACGTCATCATCTCGCGAGACCGCAATGCACTCTTGGGACCGGAGCGTCGCGAGGAGCATCAGTAAAAGCTTTTTTTTTTTTTTAATTTCTTTTTTTTTTTAACAGGGATGTGATGCCCACATTGCTAACTACGTGGGCTGTGCAATATACTACGTGGGCTGTGCAATATACTACGTGGGCTGTGCAATATACTACGTGGGCTGTGCAATATACTACGTGGGCTGTGCAATATACTACGTGGGCTGTGCAATATACTACGTGGGCTGTGCAATATACTACGTGGGCTGTGCAATATACTACGTGGGCTGTGCAATATACTACGTGGGCTGTGCAATATACTACGTGGGCTGTGCTATACACTACGTGGGCTGTGCTATACACTACGTGGGCTGTGCTATACACTACGTGGGCTGTGTTATACACTACGTGGGCTGTGTTATACACTACGTGGGCTGTGCTATGTACTACGTGGCCGGCCGCGAACAATCAGCGACAGGCGCAGTCCGGCCGCGAATTGGCATGGGATTTCAACCACTCTTAGCTAAAGCACAGGCCGAATCCTGTGTATTCAATGTATTATTCTAAAATCTTCATAAATAAACAACATACATATTCTAGACACAACACACAATGGCAAACAGAACAATCCCACCGCTGTGCTCTACTTTACTGCCAGCGCTGACACATTCAGTGCAGGAAGCTCTGAGCAGCAGCGCGTAACCCTGTGGACGCCGGGGGACGTGACAGACATTAGAAGGTGAGTATGTAGTGGTTTTTTTTTTTACTTTTACAATGGTAACCAGGGTAAATATCGGGTTACTAAGCGCGGCCCTGCGCTTAGTAACCCGATGTTTACCCTGGGTGCTGCAGGGGGACTTCGGCATCGTTGAAGACAGTTTCAACGATGCCGAAGTCGTTCCCCTGATCGTTGGTCGCTGGAGAGAGCTGTCTGTGTGACAGCGACCTAAACAGCGACGCTGCAGCGATCGGCTCGTTGTCTATATCGCTGCAGCGTCGCTGAGTGTGACAGTACCTTTAAGGTACCGTCACACTCAGCGACGCTGCCGCGATATAGACAACGAGCCGACCTAAACTAGATCGCTGGAGCGTCGCTGTTTAGGCCGCTGTAGAGACGTCAAACACAGCAACTCCAGAACGATGCAGGAGCGATCCAGTGACGTAACGGCGACTCACTTCTCGTTCTCGCTGGTTGTTAGCTCCATGTCAAACAGCTGGAGTGTATCGACTGGCTAGAAGGAGACGCTGCGACGCCCCCTATGCTCGTTGGTGGCGTCGTTGCTTTTGATGTCAAACATGACGATACACGCCGACCTGGCGATGAAATAAAGTTCTGGACTTCTAGCTCCGACCAGCGATGGCACAGCGGGATCCAGATCGCTGCTGCGTGTCAAACACAACGAGATCGCTATCCAGAACGCTGCAACGTCACAGATTGTTGTCGTTCTCTTTGCAAAGTTGCTGAGTGTGACGGTACCTTTACACAGTATGTTAGATACTATATCAGTTGGCAAGTCTGTCTTCTTGACTCACCAGACATAAACACTTAAATTCACAAGCCAATATACAGACAAAAAGCCAGCTCCCCTGGTTTTTGCAAAAACATGGTTGTCTGGGAAATTAAGATACAATCTGGTTTCTTCACAACCCCTTTTTTTTGTTTGTTTTAATTCTACCCAACTGCAATTTTTTTTTTTTTTTTTTTATAGCCCCAAATATTATTATTATTAGTATTATTATATAAAAGGCATTTTAAAAAAAGGAGAGGTGGGAAAGGTTTTTTCACCTTTCCCACCCCTCCTTTTTTTTAAATGCCTTTTATATAATAATAATATTTGGGGCTACAAAAAAAAATTGCAGTTGGGTAGAATTTAAAAAAAAAAAAAAAAAAGTAGGCTTTTTATTTCCCTGGAACTTTCTACTTTGTCTTCTGCGGTCATAAATCGACTAAAAGGAGCTCATGAAAAGACAGGTAAAGGTCTCGGTCACACTACTGTATAAATCGGACTCATGCAATCCAATACAAAAATAAATCTGATTTCACTCGGACCAATGTTATTCAATGAGGCCGCGCAGATCTGCTTATTTTTTTTTCTCCGCTGCTGTGATTTCACTCTGAAATCAGTACAGTGCAAGAAATAAATTATGCCATCTGAGAGGCATCTGATTTTCTTTTTTGCTTCATTGGGGGACACAGGTAACCATGGGTGTATGCTGCTGTCGCTAGGAGGCTGACACTATGCAAATAAAGAAGTAACTCCTCCCCGGCAGTATACACCCTCCGACAGGCACCAGGCAACTCAGTTTTTGCTTAGTGTCTGTAGGAGGCGGACCTGGATCTAACCCCAGATCCGTATTTCTTTTACAGGGATTTGTTGTGTGTTATTAATCATTTCCCCTTTCTTTTTCAGATACTTTCTTCAGGGTAACAGGGTGCAGTTTTCTCATCCTGGTTTCCCCACTTTGAGCGACCGAGAGAGCAGTGTGGTTTCACCCACATCGCACCCTCTCGGACCCGCTGGGCAGAACTTCGTCCTGTCACCCCTTCGGGTGTTCAGGGTGACCTTTCTCGGTGGCCAGTCCTTGCCCGTTTTCCCCTCCTCATCCCTCTCCTCGGAGTGGGCTGAGAGGAAGATGGCGGTCACGTTCAGTGACCCTTTTCCCCTGCTTGGGGGTTTACGCCGTCTTCTGCACCGATGTTCGTGGCGTGGGAAGGAGGACGTCATACCAGGACCCTCTCCTCGGACAAGGGCTCCCGATGCGTGCCTCAGGGAATCTCCAATCAACATTTAGGGACCAGTGTGAGCGCGCAGCCTGCCCCCACCCCCGGAGTGAGACAGGGTTAAAACAATTTATTCGTTCTGAAGGGCTCAGGGGATGTGTCCGGAGCGTGCAACTTGACTAGCCCCTTTGTGGGTCTTGAACCCCCCCCCCCCCCCTTTCCAGCGATCTCTTCGGGGAGCCTCTATCTTCTCGGAGTCAGTCGCCGCACAGCGGGCACCTTTATTGTTTGTCTATTTCAAACCGGCACGCGCGCCCGCCATTTTCCTCTTCCTCTACAGCCGGCTTTTCGGCGCCCGGCTGTCCACACCCCCTTACGGCCTTGTTCCGCCCTGCATCCCTGCGGCAACGCTTCTCATGAGTCCAGCGCTCTCGGGGGCGTTCTCTCCCCCCTTCGGCGCTTATACACGCCCACCTCCCTCACGTGGTTCCCGCGCTCTACAGGCGACTTCCTTTTCCTGCAGCATCTCCTACACTTCGAGTGGGACACGTGGATCTCTGGGGGACACAGACTCCTGCGGCTGCCGTTGTCACTGTTTTCTCAGTAGGCTGGGCGCTACTGCTCTCTTGGGCTCTACCCTTCCCGGCAGTACTTCTCTGCACCTGCACATGGTAATACCTCTACCTATGTCCGACCCCACTCCAGGCTATTTCACCACGGTCGTCCACTACGCCTGCGCTCACTGTAAGAAAAAGTGGGCCTCAGGTCAGCCTTCTCCTTTCTGCCCATCCTGCGTTCCTTCCATCATGTCCGTCCCTCAGGAAGCTCCTAGGTCTCGGGATGAGTGCACCCCCCCTCCCCCGGAGTGGGCTGTTGCAATGTCTCAATCAGTGTCAGACCTGACTAAAGTGTCTCAGTCCCTGGTCCAGGCACTTGAACGTATCCCGCTTCTATCTAATGCCACCAGTGCCACGAACGCCTCGCACGGCGATTCGCTCACACCTGTCCAAGACCCTCACAGAGGCAGACTTGACAAAAGAGACAGAAAAAGGACTCTATCTAGATCCTCTTCCAGTTCCCCGGACCACACCGGGATACCCCTATCTGCCCGTTCCCCCTCTTCGCAGGCGGACCTCGGGTCTGACGTAACCTCTGTCGGAATCTGACTCGGATGCAGATCAGACTTCCGGAGCGCAGGATATGGTCGATAGCCTTATTTCGGCTATTATTCAGACGCTTGATCTTAAGGAGGACGAGGTAAGCTCTCAGGACGTCTACGTTGCTTTTAAACGGATTAAATGTCCCTCTAGGGTTTTTCCTAATCACAAGGAGTTTGACAACACTACCTCTTCACACTGGGAAAACCCCGGTAAGCGTTTCCCTGGCAGGAAAGAGCTAGATGTCTTATACCCTTTCCACTCCGACCTTGTCAGCAATTGGTCTGAGTCTCCTAAGGTCGACCCGCCGGTGTCCAGACTATCTTCTCAGATGGTTTTGTCTATCCTGGACGCGGCTTCTCTTAAAGACCCCAAATCGGCATTCGAGGCTTCTGGAGCCTCTCTCTGTCCTAGTTTCACCTCTTCATTGATAGCAAAAGCTGTGTCGGCCTGGGCCAAGACCGTACGCAGAGGCATATTGACCTCGGCTACTGCTGAGGAACTGTCTGATTTAGCGGACCAGATTTCTCTGGCGGGAAAATATCTCATGAATGCCTCCCTTGACGCGGCAGCCTGCTCGGCTAGAGCTAACAGTAACATTGTGGCCATTTGCCAGGTACTTTGGCTTAAAGCGTGGAACGTAGATCCTGCTTCCAAAAAATCCCTCACTGGTCTGCCCTTCCAGGGCTCTAGACTCTTCGGCACACAGCTGGATCAAATGATCTCGGACGCTATCACCACCGACGCCAGTCTCCAGGGTTGGAGAGCGGTCTTTCTCCACCTCACGGCCCAGGGCCGCTGAACTGTTCAAGAGGCACGTCTCCCTATCAACCTCTTGGAAATCAGAGTCATCTTCCTAGCCCTCGTCCGCTGGCAGTTCCTCCTCTCGGGAAAGCCGGTCCGCGTTCAGTCGGACAACGCCACAGCCGTGGCCTACATAAACCATCAGGGAGGGACTCGCAGCAGTCAAGTTATGACGGAAGTGGCAAAGATTCTGAGTTGAGTAGAGAGCCACGTTCCCTTTCTCTTGCCGTCCACATCCCAGGGGCGGACAATTGGGAAACCGACTTTCTAAGTCGCCAAGGCATCGTGGCGGGCGAGTGGTCACTCCTTCCCTTAGTTTTCAGCCAGATTTGTCAGCGGTGGGGTGTCCCAGACGTCGACTTAATGGCCTCCCGGGCAAACCACAAGGTTCTCCAGTACGTTTCCAGATCTCGGGAGCCGATGGCTGTCGGATACGATGCTCTAGTGATCTCGTGGGCCCAGTTCCAGATGCCCTTTCTGTTCCCACCCCTCCCCTTGATCCCGAGAATCGTCAAAAAGATCAAGTCGGAAGGGGTCCCCGTGCTCTTGGTAGCTCCAGATTGGCCTCGCAGGGCTTGGTACGCGGAACTGGTGAACATGCTTTCGGACGTTCCATGGAGGTTACTGGATTTACCGGATCTTTCGCAGGGGCCCCTCTTCCACCCGAATTCTCGGTCTCTGAATTTAATGATATGGCCGTTGAGGCCGCGGTCCTGAAGGACGCGGCTTTCTCTCACAGCGTCATCCAGACTATGATAAGGGCGAGGAAACCAGCTTCCTCGTGTATCTACCACAGATGTTGGAAGGCCTTTTTCCAATGGTGCGAGGTCAACGGTCTGTTTCCTATGACCTTCTCCCTTCCATTCTTTCTGTTTTCTTCAGGCGGGTCTCGATTCGGGACTTTCCCTTAGCACCTTGAAGGGTCAGATTTCCGCTCTGTCCATCCTTTTTCAAAGAGACATAGCCTCCCTTCCTCAGGTGAGGACCTTTATTCAGGGGTCTCACATATAGCTCCCCCTTATCATCCTCCTGTCGAGCCTTGGGATCTCAACCTCGTCTTAGACGTCCTCCAGCATGCGCCTTTTGAACCTATGCAGGATATTTCCTTCTCGATTCTGTCTTGGAAGGTGGCCTTCTTGGTCGCCATCACCTCGATTAGGAGAGTCTCTGAACTGGCAGCGTTGTCCTGTCGCTCTCCCTTTCTAGTCCTGCACCAGGACAAGGTGGTTCTCCGACCGGTTCCTTCCTTCTTACCGAAGGTACTCTCAGCTTTTCACATCAATGAGGACATTGTCCTCCCTTCCTTGTGCCCTTGCCCGGTTCATCCCTTGGAGAAATCCCTTCACAAGTTGGATGTGGTCAGGGCTACCTGGATCTATGTTGCCAGAACTGCTTCCTTTCGTCAGGCCGATTCTCTGTTCATCGTCTCGGAAGGTCGTCGAAAGCGGCTCTCCGCCTCCAAGTCCACAATTGCTCGTTGGATCCGTTTGGTGGTTCCGGAGGCATACCGTGTCCAAGACAGGCGGCCTCCTTCGGAGGTGAGGGCTCACTCTACCCGGGCTGTGGGAGCTTCCTGGGCAGTTCGTCACCAAGCTTCGGCCTCGCAAGTTTGCAAGGCCGCAACGTGGTCATCAATTCACACCTTTGTAAAATTCTTCTGGGTAGGAAGATAGGTCGGCCGGTGAGAAATCGCCGCCTGCAGTAACTACTCTTTTGCTGCAGAATATCCCGCCCTAGGGACTGCTTTTGGACATCCCATGGTTATCTGTGTCCCCCAATGAAGCGAAAAAGAAAGAAGGATTTTTGGTTCTTACCGTAAAATCTCTTTATTGGAGCCTTCATTGGGGGACACAGCACCCTCCCTTGAAGTTGTACCGTTTTGGCTAACGTGCCGTTGTTGTGGGTTGGTACATAGGTTGTTTTTATATTACCTGTTGTTACGTGTTACGGACCCACTCAGCACCCAGAATATGTTGTGCAGTTATATGTATGAATAATAGGTTCCATGTGAGATGCATCAGCCCACAGACTGCGCCCCTGGGCAGAGGGGACAAGATATCCCCCTTCTGTCCTCCCCCCACCTTTGTAATTCCCACAGTAAGTATCGGCAGGCTCAGGCCCCCTGCGGCTATTTTAATGTATGTCTGGCCTGCTGCTTTTCTATTAGCCTGCCCTCTGTATCTGTGTAATATATTTTGTGTCCTGTGAATAAAGTGTTGTGAGACTGGAAATACGTGGAGAAGCAGTCAGCTTTTATATGCTCTCATGTAACCAAACAATTCCAGCCAGCGTCCTTCATTCAGACTCCAGCCAAAGCAAAGTGGACTTCCTGAAACACGGGGTGGTACTGAAAGAGGTACCCCAGCTTGGTAGACCCCGTTACACTGGTGGCAGACAGCGGGATGTGATACTCCTTCTACAGGAGGAAAGGAATGAATGGAAAACGACCACCAGAAGTTAAAGAGGACTACATTAAAAGATCTGGTGGAAGCCCGAGGGTTAATCGCCAGCAACAAAACAAAAGCGGATTTGATAGCAGCCATTATGGAACACGACAGTGCAGCGCCCCCCAATGTGAACGTGGAGGAGACTGAATTCCAGAGGGAGGTAAAGAACAGACTGGCGTTCTATGGCCCAAACCCTGCAGTAGAGATCATACGAGAGGTGATGGCTGATGTGCGTACTGATCTGAAGGAAAAGATGGCCGAGCGGACCAGGATAGAGCTAACCAAGATGGAGATGGCAGAGCGGACCAAAGTGGAGCTGGCCAAGATGGAGATGGCAGAGCGGAGAGAGGAGAGTAAGCAAGCAGGGGGAGCTCTGGCCTCCGACCAGGTACCTTCAACAGTAAGCCACAAAAAGATCCAGTATAATGCCTTCCGACAGTTGGGGGAGGCAGAGGAAGACATTGATGGCTTTCTGCAGGACTTTGAGCGGCAGTGTGCCCTTCATCAAGTGAAGCCGGAGGAACGGGTTCAGATTCTGGCCAGCAAGCTGACAGGCCGGGCAGCGGACGCCTATCGCACGGTACCTGATGAGGACTGTATGATCAAAGAAGTGATCTTGGCCCGGTATGCGCTGACACCAGAGGCATAACGCCAAAAGTTCAGCGGACTTATAAAACGAGTAACCGATACCCACGCCGAATGGGCCTGTAAATTACGGCAGTCACTGCTACAGTGGGTACAAGGGAGCCAAGCAACCACTAAGGAGGATGTCCTCCAGCTCTTCTTGTTAGAACGATTATTTAATGGATTAACCCCCGAGACACAGGAATGGCTTTGGGACAGGCGGCCAATGACTCTTGAGGAAGCCGCTCGTCTGGCCAATGAACATCATGACGCCAAGAGGCCTCAGTTGTCCGGATCAAAGATGGTCACTAAGGGTCCGCCCATAGACCTGGAGGGCCCCAAACCACCGAAGATTGTAGGGGGACCAGCTAGAAACCCGGCCTACCACAGTTCCCCTGGGGTGCGATGCCACACCTGCTGTCAGCTGGGCCACCTGCAAAGACAATGTCCCAACCGGACTTGGCATACCCAGTGGCCAAAGGCGGGAACAGCTACCTTCAGCCGGGCCGCTGTACACTGCTAACAAGGCGAAGCTGACCCGGCATTGGGGGCTACAACTAACCACGGGGTGGAAGAAATGGAGGAAGTGCTGCATGAAGTAGACCCCGTGCAGGCAGCCCGGGCAGATAATTGACAACAGCATCGACAGGTTGTGTGGGTTAATGGGAAACGCATGCAGGGACTAAGAGATTCCAGAGCAACTTTGACCCTTGTGAAGCCTCATCTCGTCCGGGACCAAGAGAAGGCGGACCGGACAGTGGCAGTCTGTGTAGCAGGGGGAGCCATACATCAACTGCCAGGATTCACCTGAACTGGGGAGTCGGGGATGGCCTTGTTGAGGTTGGCTTGATGGAGGATTTGCCTGCAGACATCTTGCTGGGAAATGACTTGGGGCCTATGTTGTCTGCCTTCTCGGTTGCCCCTCTGGCTGAGACATATCCTGTGACCACCCGGAGACAAGCTCAAGCTGCGGAGGCAGAATCACACTCGGAGGAGGCCCAGGTAAGACATCCCCGCCCTACACGTATTACCATAGCCAGACACATTTCTTGGGCCACCCCAGATGAATTTAAGAGGGAACTTGAGGATCCTTCATTGGAGGGATATCGTGGGAAGGCACAGGAGGGGAGAGGGGTACTGGAAGGGGAACCGTTTATATGGAAGCAGGGACTCCTCTACCGGATCACAGAGCAGCACCACACAGGGACGAGCCCCATTATAAAACGACAGCTGGTAGTTCCCAAGAAGTATAGGCAAGAGTTACTGCGAATCTCTCATGACATACCCTTGGCCGGGCACTTCGGCGTCAGTCGTACCAGGCATCGTCTGACACAAAACTTCTTTTGGCCGGGGGTAACCTATAATGTTCGACAGTACTGCCAGACCTGTGACAGTTGCCAGCGCATTGGCAAGAGGGGTGATCGATGCAAGGCCAAATTACGCCCCCTCCCCATTTTGGAGGAACCATTTAGGCGAGTAGCAGTCGATCTGATAGGGCCGTTAGCCAAACCCAGTCCGTCAGGGAAAAGGTATATATTGACAGTGGTAGATTATGCCACACGGTATCAAGAGGCGGTTGCGTTACCTAACATACTGGCAGAGACGGTGGCGGCTGCCCTGCTCCAGGTTTTCTCACGGGTTGGATTTCCCCTAGAGATTATCTCGGACCAGGGTACCCAGTTTACAGCAGAGGTGACCGACCAACCAACTGTGGAAGCTGTGCGGCGTAAAGTCCATTAGAAGCGCCCCGTACCACCCGCAAACCAATGGGTTGTGTGAACGCTTTAACGGGACGTTAAAACAACTCATTGGGACTTTTACCAGGACCTACAGGGACTGAGAGAAATTCTTGCCTCACCTCCTGTTTGCCTATCGGGAGGTGCCCCAAGAATCCACGGGGTTCTCCCCGTTCTAACTGGTATACGGGAGACGGGTTAGGGGACGCCTAGACTTAGTGCTAGAACACTGGGAAGGGCATCATAGAAGGGATACCTATTGTACCCTATGTGCTGGAATTCCGGGACCACCTACAGGAGCTGACCCAGGCTGTACGTGGGAACATGCAGGTGGCCCAGCGGCGCCAGCGCGTATGGTACGATCGGAGGGCCAGAGAGCACACCTTGGAAATAGGGCAGAAGGTCCTGGTGTTAGAGCCCACTAGGCAGAACAAGTTCCAAGCTGCATGGCAGGGGCCCTACCAGGTAGTGGGGAAAATAGCCGACACCACCTATAATGTCGCCGATTGTGACGACCCCAGGATTATCCGCATGTTCCACGTGAATATGCTGAAGCCCTACCAGAAGCGCCCTGAAGAGGTAGTGGCCATCTGTGCACCTGAAGCAGAGGATTTAGCTGGACTTCCCTTGCCTGATGACTTAGGGGAAAGGACTCAGTATGAAACATGGGACCAGGTATACTTGGGTGAAGACCTAGGCCCCCGGGAGAGACAGCAGGTGGAGGAGTTGTTGAGGCAGCGACAGCGGATGTCTTCGGGGAGACCAGGGTACACTCGCATGGCACAACATAAGGTTGAGACCCAGGATCAGATTCCCCTGCGGCAACCCCCCTTCCGCGTCCCTGAGTCTGTACGAAAAGGGATGCGACGAGATACAAGAGATGTTGCGTTTAGGGGTCATTGAAGAGTCCCTGGGCATCCCCCGTAGTGTTAGTACCCAAGAAGGATGGGACTACACGGTTTTGTGTAGACTATCGTAAGCTCAAAGAGAAAACAGTGACGGATGCGTATCCCATGCCGCGTGTGGATGAGTTGTTAGACCGGCTGGTGGGGACAAAGTATTTGACCACCATCGATCTATGCAAAGGCTACTGGCAGATTCCCCTTAGTCCTGACGCTATTCCCAAGTCGGCATTTGTCAACCCGTTCGGCTTATTCCAGTTTCGAGTTATGCCATTCGGGATGAAGAATGCCCCAGCGACCTTCCAGAGGCTGGCTGACCGGCTTCTGGATGGTCTCCAGGACTATGCTTGTGCCTACCTGGACGACATCGCCATCTACAGCGTGACATGGGAAGAGCATCTAAATCACATACACTGTGTTCCAAATTATTATGCACAAAGAGTTTAGGAGTGATAAGGTTAGAATTTTTTTGTTTGTCATTTAAACTCATTGATGGTGATGTGTGTCAGGGCTCTTTATATCACTGAAAGCAATTGCAGATACCTGTGCAAATTAGTTTGGCAGGTGTGTCCGAATAAAGGCAAGACTACTTAAGAAGGCTACATTTTTTGCCAAAATGGGAAAGAAAAAGGATGTGTCGGCTGCTCAGAAGCAACAAATTGTGGAGTATTTAGGTCAAGGCATGACTACAATCAACATTGCCAAGACAATTCATCGTGATCATCGCACAATCAAGAAGTATGTAGCTGATTCCCAGCACACACGTGTGCGTGCTGATAAGGAAAAATTGAGGACTCTTTCCAACAGGCAATTGCATAAGGTTAAAAGAGCAGCTGCAAAAATGCCTTGTCATAGCAGCAGACAAGTTTTTGAAGCTGCTGGTGCCTCCAACGTCCCCAGAACAACAAGATGCAGGGTCCTACAGAGGTTTGCAGCTGTGCGTAAGCCATCCTGTCGACCACCTCTATCCACTGCACACAAGCAGAAACGGCTCCAGTGGGCCAAACGATACATGAAGACTGACTTCCAAACTGTTTTGTTCACCGATGAGTGCCGTGCAACGCTCGATGGTCCAGATGGATGGAGTGGAGGATGGCTGGTTGATGGACACCCCATGAAAACACGGCTAAGGCGCCAACAAGGAGGAGGTGGAGTAATGTTTTGGGCTGGAATCATGGGGAGAGAGATTGTCGGCCCCTTTATGATCCCTGAATGGTAAAGATGAACTCCATAATCTATGTGGAGTTTCTAAAACAACACTTCCTGCCATGGTTCAAGAGGAAGAACTGTGCTTTCCGCAGCAAGATCATTTTCATGCATGATAATGCACCGTCTCATGCTGCAAAAAACACATCTGCATCTCTGGCTGCTATGGGCATAAAAGAGGACAAACTTATAGTGTGGCCACCATCTTCCCCTGACCTCAACCCCATTGAGAACCTCTGGAGCATCATCAAAAGGAGTGTCTATGATGGCGGGAGGCAGTTCACATCTAAGCAACAGCTCTGGGAGGGTATTCTGTCCACATGCAAAACAATTGAAGCAGAAATCATCCAAAAACTGACATTCAATGGACGAGAGAGTTCAGAAGCTTCTTTCGAACAAGGGGTCCTATGTGCAAATGTAACATCACCTAGAATAAAGTTTTCACTTGAAAATTGTTTGATTTCATTTTGTAATAAGCTGATAATGCTTATAACTTCACAATTGACCATTTTTTTGTTCAAAATAAAAAAAAAAGGTTGAAAACTCTGCTGTGCATAATAATTTGGAACATGCATTTTGAGTGTTTATTTTTTTTAAAAAGATACTGTTTTCATAGGCAGTTTGTTCCAAAACATTGCAATTATACTAGAATAGTAGATGACTGGAAAATAACAATAACTGCAATTCAGATAGGTAATTTAGAGAAAATATGAGGAAATATTATATGCATAATAATTTGGAACACAGTGTAGAGACAGTATTGGACAGGATCCACAAGGCCGGAATCACCCTGAACCCAAACAAGTGTCACGTGGGCAAAGCAGAGATTCAGTATTTAGGGCATTGGGTGGGAAGTGGGAAACAGCGACCAGAACCAGCCAAGATTGAGGCCATAGCCAAATGGCCCACCCCACGCACTAAAACCCAGGTCATGGCGTTTCTAGGGACAGCAGGGTATCACAGGAAATTCGTTCCCACTTACAGCAGCGTAGCCAAGCCCCTCACTGATCTGACCCGTAAGAACCAACCCCGCCAGGTAACCTGGACCTCAGAGTGTGAGGAAGCCTTCCGCCAGCTAAAGGACGCCCTCACCAATACCCCTGTATTGGCCGCACCCGATCCAACTAAACGTTTCCTTGTTCACACAAACGCTTCTATGTTTGGATTGGGGGCAGTAATGAGCCAAGTCGGGCCAGACGTCCAAGAACACCCGGTAGCTTACCTGAGTCGGAAACTGCTGCCCCGTGAAGTAAGCTATGCGGCCATCGAGAAGGAGTGCCTGGCGGTAGTATGGGCACTCAAAAAGTTGCAACCATATTTGTATGGACGACAGTTTTCCCTCCTAACGGACCATAATCCCCTAGTCTGGCTTAATCGGGTCTCCGGAGACAACGCCAGATTACTGCGGTGGAGTTTAGCCCTACAACCTCTGGACTTCACCATCCACTACAGACCCGGCAAACAAAACGGTAACGCCGATGGACTAAGTCGACAAACGGAACTTGTACCAACTCCATAAACTTCGGTCATCCCCAAACCGATCCGTTAAGGATCAGACTGTGTATGCTGATCGCGTCGCTGAAAAGGGGAGCCGTGTTACGGAACCACTCAGCACCCAGAATATGTTGTGCAGTTATATGTATGAATAATAGGTTCCATGTGAGATGCATCAGCCCACAGGCTGCGCCCCTGGGTAGAGGGGACAAGATATCCCCTTTCTGTCCTCCACCCACCTTTGTAATTCCCACAGTAAATATCGGCAGGCTCCGGCCCCCTGCGGCTATTGTAATGTATGTCTGGCCTGCTGCTTTTCTATTGGCCTGCCCTCTGTATCTGTGTAATATATTTTGTGTCCTGTGAATAAAGTGTTGTGAGACTGGAAATACGTGGAGAAGCAGTCAACTTTTATATGCTCTCATGTAACCAAACAATTCCAGCCAGCGTCCTTCATTCAGACTCCAGCCAAAGCAAAGTGGACCTCCTGAAACACGGGGTGGTACTGAAAGAGGTACCCCAGCTTGGTAGACCCCGTAACACCTGTTCCTACCACTGCTTTTGCACCAACTGAGTTGCCTGGTGCCTGTCGGAGGGTGTATACTGCCGGGGAGGAGTTACTTCTTCTTTATTTGCATAGTGTCAGCCTCCTAGCGACAGCAGCATACACCCATGGTTACCTGTGTCCTCCAATGAAGGCTCCAAGAAAGAGATTTTACGGTAAGAACCAAAAATCCCTCTTTTATGGATTTATTGCAATTCGGTAGCATCGTAAACTCCTGAGGTATTTGTCCCCTGACTGTTGTACTTTATTTGTACTGTATTTTATAAAGGTCCTCGAGCAGTGGCACCTGCTTTATCCTGCCAAATCTGGCCCGACATCCTAGAAAATAAGGGATTCGCTCCCAACTTCTCTAGAGCTGGGTGTATGAGCCCTGATGACCTGGTGGATCTATCCTACAATGACAGTGTGGCCTCCCAACAATGCCTGGGCATACTCCTGATGAGGCGGCGGATGGTCTCCTGAGGGATCTCCTCCCAGACCTGGACTAAAGCATCCGCCAACTCCTGGACAGTCTGTGGTGCAACGTGACGTTGGTGGATGGTGCGAGACATGATGTCCCAGATGTGTTCTATCGGATTCAGGTCTGGGGAACGGGCGGGCCAGTCTATAGCTTCAATGCCTTCATCTTGCAGGAACTGCTGACACACTCCAGCCACATGAGGTCTGGCATTGTCCTGCATTAGGAGGAACCCAGGGCCAACTGCACCAGCATATGGTCTCACAAGGGGTCTGAGGATCTCATATCCGTACTTAATGGCAGTCAGGCTACCTCTGGCGAGCACATGGAGGGCTGTGCGGCCCTCCAAAGAAATGCCACCCCACACCATTACTGACCCACTGCCAAACCAGTCATGCTGAAGGATGTTGCAGGCAGCAGATCGCTATTCACGGCGTCTCCAGACTCTATCACGTCTGTCACATGTGCTCAGTGTGAACCTGCTTTCTTCTGTGAAGAGCACAAGGCGCCAGTGGCGAATCTGCCAATCTTGGTGTTCTGTGGCAAATGCCAAGCGTCCTGCACGTGTTTGGCTGTGAGCACAACCCCCATCTGTGGACGGCGGACACTCAGACCATCCTCATGGAGTCGGTTTCTAACCGTTTGTGCAGACTCAGGCACATTTGTGGCCTGCTGGAGGCCATTTTGCAGGGCTCTGGCAGTGCTCCTTGCACAAAGGCTGAGGTAGCGGTCCTGCTGGTGAGTTGTGGCCCTGCTACGGCCCCCTCCACATCTCCTGGTGTACTGGCCTGTCTCCTGGTAGCACTTCCAGCCTCTGGACACTACGCTGACAGCCACAACAAACCTTGCCACAGCTCGCATTGATGTGCCATCCTGGATGAGCTGCACTACCTGAGCCACTTGTGTGGGATGTAGACACTGCCTCATTCTACTGTGCCTCTAGGGGTGAGAGCAATGACAAAATGCCAAACTGACCAAAACAAGAGGCAAAAAGGATGAGAACAGAAAAATGGTCTGTGGTCACCCCCTGCAGAACCACTCCTTTAGGCCGGAGTCACACTAGACCGTAATATGGACGAGTGCTATGCGATAAAAAAATCGCATAGCGCTCAGCCCAATGTTAATCTATGGTGCAGCTCCCATCATCCGATATTTTCTCGGCCGTATTCAGGATCCGAGTAAAATCGCAGCATGCTGCGATTGCCAGCGTATCTCAGCCGAGAATCGCCAATGCAAGTCTATGGGTGCGAGAAAAAAATCGATTACACACGGACCATGCGTGTGCATTGCGAGAAATACGGAAGTCTTTCCCAGGTGACAGGAAATTGAATCATCCATTATCAGGAAGCTTTGGCATGCTAATTTCTGGGCCACGCTGGATTGAAAAGCAGGAAGCATGCCTCTACAGAGTGTACTGTGTATCAGCATGGCCAGGCATATAAATGTGGAGATGCTGATTGCTCTGGTCCAAGATAGACCAGAATTATGGGACCAATGCGACGCACATTATGCGGACCGTGCACGTAAAGACGCAGCATGGAGGGCAATCTGTCGCCACATGTTCCCCGATTTTGATGAGCGACCTCATGATGTTCAGCAAGAAATTTGTAAGTACCATCCTTTATAAATTGTGTTTAAAATTGGGTTCCTGATAAAACTAACCATGAACACATCATATGACTGAATGAGTCCCTAAGTTTTTCCTCTTTTTTATGAGTCTCTGCTTACAGTATTTTTTGAGATATTATATAAAGAAATCTTTGATGTATATTAAGGGAATATACAAGTATATATACTATGCTGTATTCAAATAGGCCTCTTTGTATCGCCACTTTCTATGCCCTTTATACCATCTTCCCCTATGGGTGGGTATCCTTGTTGGATCCTATTATTGTCATTTTATGTGTTTTTATTTTTAGCACTAATTTCTTCCTTTTTTTGATTGTATACTTTTCCAGTTTTAATCCATTGATGTCTGAGCGTCTCCTGCATCATTTCATATTTATATCTCCGTTGGCCGCAGCATGATTGTCCTCACCATACTGCAACTTTCATCTTCTAACAACAAACTGGACTTGAGTCTTCAGTCTCTTTTTTCTATTATGTCTCATGTTGCCGTTTTATATATACTGTTCCTGTGGTGGGGATGTATGGGTCGGTATACTAATGACTGTCGTTCTCTTTACTATATTATTACCATCTGTTTTTTATGTACCATATTCATTGGTTATACCGACTTCTCTGGATGAGCTTTTACCTTATTAATTCCGGTTTATGGTATACTTACCTATTGTTCACTTGCTGGAGTGCGCGTGCGCCGCCTCTCTCCCCGTCCCCTGCCGTGGCGGCGTCTCTTTTGCCTCGCACGTGCGCACTGGGCCTTTGGTCCCAGGCGCGCTTGTGATGCATGACGCCCTCTACGGCTTGGGACTCGGCGTGCGACGTGCGCATGCGCCGATATATCCGGCATTCATTGGCTGCCTTTCTACATGTGACTGATCACATGATTATCTGCTGGCCACATTTAAGATGGCGGATACGCTCAGGGGCATCTCCCCTTGATAAAGCATACAACATCGTGGGCGAAACGCGCGTCGGGGATTGTGCCTGAGGATCTGTCCTGGTGTGCGCCACCTTGGTGCCTAGCAGCGGTAAGAGTAACCTTTTATTATTGGTCTTTCTATGCCAGTTGGGCTCATAGACCTGTATGCTACTATAGCGGATGGTCTCTTACCTATTATACTATGCATGCTGGCCTCATTGGTGGTGCACATTAGGCGATCCCCACTCATTCTTTTTATCATCCTGGTTTTTCATTGTATTTTGTTATTTTTGCATGGATTTGCTATCTTATATATGTATCAATAAAGTATTTATTACCGATACACTCTAAGTTTTCTCCTAATTCTTATGGCTTTTATTGAGTCGGTTCCTTTTGGTGAGGGGTTGTCTGGCACTATTTTGTGCGATCTTACTCCTCTTAGTATCTAACATGTTGCCTGGCTTTGGTATTATCATATGTGATGTGTTTATGAGTGATGTAAATGTTAAAAGCTCTTGGTTGCAGATGCAAAATCATCAACATGACACACAAATATGGTTGAAATGTACTAGCTATAGTCCTTTAATATAGGACAAAGGGAGTTTTATGTCCCCCTAGGCTCCAGGGCCCGTGTGTGATTGCAAACCCTGTACCTGTTGGGAGTTATGTGCTTGATATTAATAAAAATCTTGTGTTTCTTTGCAGTGAATGATGTCAATAGACGCTGGCGGAGTTGCCGGGACCAATACCGGCGTGAACGTCAACTTTCTGGGGGGGGAGTGGTGATGCAGCAACCAAAAAAAGAAAATATATTTATTTTGATCGGCTTAATTTTCTTGCACCGGTGATGGAGCTCAGACCGTAAGTGCATGTATGTCACAAAATTTTTAACACATCTTAGAACGTGAATATGTTTAATTTTTTTTTCAAAATCTATTTTGAAATACAGAACAGAGTCTAATCTGACAGAAAGGGAGACTGCATCTGACTCTGAGGTGGTGATTGACCCTGTTGGTGAAGGTGCCGAAATGGCTGGACCATCTGGCCAACCAACAAACAGCAACCAACCACCACCACCAGCAGCAGCGTCTTCTGCCACACAGGAGGCCAATCCAGAGGTGGAGGAAGGAGCCCAGAGCAGCAGTCCAACCTTGGCTCTGGATACATCACCACAGCCTAATACAAGACCAAACCGTGGTCGGCGCAGAAGGGTGGCTTCTACCACTGCCACCAGGAGGCAAGTGGATACAGGGGTGTTGGACTATTTGGCCAGGGCTGCCCATGACGATGGGGAGGAAGCGTACTTCCGCAGTCTTGCCCGCTATTTACGGCCCATTCCGCGCTCGCTCAGGCTGCGGACCAGAGGTTGTCTCCAAATTGTGATAGATACGGCCACACCCCCAAACAACTCGACTCATGTGTTTAACTACCTCGAACGGTGGCAAATGTCATCTACAAACCTTCTGGCAGTGCAAGACCTTCCACCGGAACAAACACAAACAGTTGCAGCACCACCCCCGCCACATGTAGCTCCACAACAACAGCCTGGCCAAAGCAACCAACAGCCTGGCCAAAGCAACCAACAACCACAACTTAGGCCAATTTATGATTATCCAGCAACTGCCCAATCTGACCACTTGAACAGATACACGTTTCGAGGCTGGTCCCAACATGTGTCTGCTCGACATGGCCATATTGGGGGTATGACCAAATGGGACAATCCAGTACACAGGACTTGATGCACTTCTACCCTCAACATCAAGTTTTATCTCAGACGCAGGATAGATCCTTGCAACAACACCCTCCATATATGTCAGGCATACCACAGGTTGACAGTCTGGTTGGTCATCCACCTAGGCCAAGTTCCGCACATGCTGGACACCCGCCATCACCATCACCACCCCCAACCTACCAGAACCTGTAATTTCGCCAAACCAGTTTTTGGAGTGTCATTTATGCTGTTTTATGTGTTAAGTTATTTGCGCCCTTGGCATGTTATGCTTTCTTGTTTGCTCAGGTTTATATGCCTACAATTACATATGATGTGAATATGTTTTGGGCTACAAGATATATGCTTTGAGCAGTAAAAATGGTTTAACAAATATGACTGTTATATATTGTTCTGACTACATACATGATGTGACAACTTAAAATAAGTATTTTTTAAGGACAAACATACTACACAATTCCAACAGGAACATTATGCTATTTATGAAGTTACAATATAACTAAAGATTAAAGCAAAACAGCATTGTCTTGCCAGACAGTCGATCCCTCTGGTGACACAAAATAATTTGTTAACACATCACGAACTTTTAGGCCTGAGGGCTGACGACGTAAAGGAAGAACACGTGTAGTAGACAAGACAGTATTTGCATAATCAACTTCATCATCAGCAGATGATGGGCAATCATGGCATCTTGTAAAGTTGTGAAGAACAACACATGCTTTTATCACGCCATTGACATTGCCTTCACTCAGTTGGATTGCGGACTGAAGTACCCGCCATTTTGCAGTGAGAATGCCGAATGAACACTCTACCAGATGGCGGGCGCGGGAAAGACGCAAATTAAAAATTCGCCACCGGTAGTCCAGGCCTCTCCGTGGATAGGGCCTCATGATGTTCCTTGATAATTGAAACGCCTCATCTGCTACCATCATGTAAGGCACGGCATCCAAATTAGCCCCTGGTAGGTGACTTGGGGGTGGAAGATCCAAATCATTGTTGCGCAGCCGCCGACCCATAATGGAAGAACTAAAGACTCTAGAGTCTCCCGTTCTCCCATAGGCCCCAATATCTACAATTATAAACCTGTAGTTGCTGTCAACCAGGGCCAACAGCACTACAGAGAAAAACTGTTTATAATTATAGAATTGGGTCCCTGAGTCTGGCGGCTTACGCACACGGATGTGCTTTCTGTCCAAAGCCCCAATACAGTGCAGAAACTGGCACGTGTCCTGAAATCCTTGTGCAATACGTAACCAGTCTGCCATTTTTGGCTCAGGCATCACCTCTTGATGGAGTCTTCTCCAAATTTCCGTGCATGTATCCTGCACAATTCCAGAAATTGTTGATTTGCCCAGTAAAAACTCTAAATGCAGTGCCGTATATGAAAGGCCAGTGGCAAGGAAGCTAAAAGAAAACAGAGTATGTTTAAAACAAAAAACACAAAATGAACACATTACAGTGTTATATGGACAAAAACTAAGATTAGATAACTAAGAAGCCATGTTTAATCAAACATTAAGGACATGCGATGGCTTTGATGTTCTATAAACTAAAATATTATAAAAGATGCTCAAATGATGTTGAATTTACATAACAATTTAATGATCGAATTATAAAAAGGGGTAAGACCATCAAAGTCAAAACATTATTTAGAAAAAGAGGATTTATACATACCGTAACGTAAGGATAAGGCGCTCCTCTGCAGAAATAGATTTGCGCATCCTGGTGTCCTTCTTGGTGATCCCTGGCCACAAAATCTCCAAGAAAATATCAAACGTTTGGATCCTCATCCGACAATAGTTGAAGAACTTGTCTGGATTTGTCCTCAGAGCAGCATACAGACGGTTGAAATGGCCTTTATTGATCCGTTGCTTCAAAAGTGTATGTACCCACATCCGTCTCCGCCTCCTCGGATCTACAATAACTGGGTATGGCTGACCAAAACGTTGGGAAAGTACCCAGTTGTAAAGCACAAGCTCTGGGGTGTTAAAAGTCAGAAGATCAGACATGTTGCTCAGCAATAAGAAATCCACCAACACAAGCAGGGACTGTACTGCATAGATTGGTGGCTGCCACCTGTTTTAGGGCCATTAAATAGTGTTCTTGTTGATGATTTAAATTATTTTCAGATGAAAAAAACGTTTTATGTCCATTTTGCAAGCCTGCGAGAAAATCTCGCCATACGGATGTCACACGGATGTCACACGGATGTCACACGGATAATTTGATGCGAGAAAATCGCATCCTCGCACTGCACACGGATCACTGTTTTGTTAACATTTGTGCGATTCTCGTCCGTGAAAAACGGATCGTTTTTTTATACGTTGTTTGTGTCCCCGGCCTTAGAGGGGTTGTCTTGCTAATTGCCCATTATTTCTACCTGTTGTCTGTTCTATTTGCACACAGCAGGAGAAATTGATTCACAATCAGTGTTGCTTCCTGAGTGAACAGTTTGATTTCACAGAAGTGGGATTGACTTGGAGTTACATTGTGTTGTTCAGGCGTTTCCTTTATTTTCTGAGCAGTGTGTACACATAAATGGATGGTTATTAATCCTGGTGATGCTATAGCCTGCGATCTCTGTTTTCTTCCTGCTGAGAAATTTCAGGTTATCTAATAATTCCTACCAGACACTAGTGCTGGATTACAGGAATGCCGTGTCCAGCATGACGATGCGTGAAATTCTGGACGCTAAGGCTGTGTTCACATAGATTTCCTTTTGACAGAGGAAACGCTCTTTATTTTGCTGACCTAATCTCAGACCACTAAAGGGGTCCGAAAAAGAATCAATCCAAAAAAACATTGGCCATAGACCATGGGATCAACCACGTGTCTCTCCTGCTGTTGTAGAACTACAACTCCCAGCATTCCTATGATCATTATGTGCAATACTACGGCAGCTCCATGCACTTGTACCTGTAGTATGGGTTAATGATCCGTCCCTGACCAGTCACCTAGATAGTCCCACGTCCAGTTTTACTATTCCTGTACTGGTTAACCTGGTTGTAAAAGCACGTGTGCCCTGACAGCTGGGGTCGCGCCACATACGTCATCACAAGGGCACCGTGCTCAGGTAATTTACCAGCAGTTAAGATGGCGGCGGTGGGCGGTATATTTTGTGGGGAGCAGTGTACGAGAAGTGGGCGGGGCTATTTTATTGGATTAAGAGCGCAAGTGTAAGCCTGCAGGTGATTGGCTGAAAAAAAATCTTACTGTCACTCGTCTAAGAGGCGGGGAGCTCTGGGATTGGCTGGACACATGTTGGCTGTCAGTCGTTCTGCAAGCCGTGAAAATGGACGTCCAGAGACCGGGTCCGGTACTGGGACCCAACGGGGAGGTAGGGCCTGAACCGAACAGGCCACATACAGCCACCCGGGGAGCAGCGGTGCGAGTGCTAAAGGTGGGCGCCTGTCATTGGAGCGGATTGGCTGCACGCACTGGCTCTGTGATTCCCCCTATCTCTACAGCGACACCTAGCGGGACCAGCTGGCATCTCAGGCGTCAGCTGTCATTACAGGGGCCTGTGCTGTATATAGTGTGTGCTGCTGTATATGGGGGTCTCTATATATACAGGGGCCTGTGCTGTGCTGCTGTATATGAGGGTCTCTATATACAGGGGCCTGTGCTGTATATACAGTGTGTGCTGCTGTATATGGGGGTCTCATATATATATATATATATACAGGGGCCTGTGCTGTATATAGTGTGTGCTGCTGTATATGGGGGTCTCTATATATACAGGGGCC